>NC_070595.1:29013491-29015991 GCF_027409825.1 Scomber japonicus
AAGGAAAGGAAAGAAGGAAAAGAGGGAGGGAGGAAGGGAGGAAGGAAGGAATGAAGGAAGGAAGGAAGGAAGGAAGGGAGAAAGGAGGTAAGAAATGAAGGAAGGAAGGAAGGAAGGAAGGAAGGAGGGAGGAGGAAGGAAGGGAGGAAGGAAGAAGGAACAGAGAAAGAAGGAAGGAAAGGAGGAAGGAAGGAAGGAAGGAAGGGAAGAAGGACGAAGGAGGGAAAGGAGGGAGGGAGGAAGGAGGGAAGGAAAGAAGGACAGAAGGAAGGAAGGAAGGAACAGTCAAAAACAGACGGGGTCAATTTGACCCGGGAGGACGACAGGAAGCTGCTGCTGGAGCTTCACAGAAACAACCGAAGGTCTGAAAGAGACGCTGAAGGAGGAGAGAACGGTTTCCACGGCAGCTTCTTCTCCGGCTGTCGTCTGTTTCCACGGCGACGGTTCGTTCTGTTTCTCCGGCTGTCGTCTGTTTCACGGCGACGGTTCGTTCTGTCAAACCCAAAAAATAAAAAGTTAATATAAATATTAGTTCCTTTAAATGTGACTTTCCTTCCTTCCTTCCTTCCCCCTTTCCTTCCTTCCTTTCCTTCCTTCCTTCCTTCCTCCCTTCCATCTTTCCTTCCTTCCTTCCTCCCTCCTTCCTTCCTTCCAACCTTCCTCCCCCCTTTCCTTCATTCTTCCTCCCTTCCATCTTTTCTTCCTTCCTTCCGTCCTTCCATCCTTCCTTTCCTCCTTCCTTCCTTCCCTTCCTTCATTCTTCCTCCCTTCCATCTTTTCTTCCTTCCTCCCTTCCTCCCTCCTTTCTTTCCTACCTTTCCTTCCTTCCATCCTTCCTTCCTTCCTTCCTCCCTTCCATCCTTCCTTCTTTCCATCTTTCCTCCCTTCCTCCCTCCTTTCTTTCCTACCTTTCCTTCCTTCCATCCTTCCTTCCTCCCTTCCATCCTTCCTTCCTTCCATCTTTCCTCCCTTCCTCCCTTGACTCGAGGACAACAGGAAATTAGTTAAAAGTGTCAGAAGAGGAAACACACACCTGGTCTGGCTGCAGTCTTTCAGTCCTCTCCTCCTCGCGTCCTCTCCTCCTCGTGTCCTCTGCCCCCCCCCCCCCATGGCCCCCTGCCCCCCCCCCTCCTCTGCCCCCCTGCCCCCCCCCGCCCCCCCCAGCATGCTAGCTGTGGGTCTGGGGGTTGATACTGGAGCAGTCAGTAACCAACAGTCCCACCGTGCTGGCGCTGGACACGTTGACGGCCACGCTGCTGCCCACCGGCCCGGCGCTGCTGGGGTCGGGGGTCGCGGGGTCTCCCTGGGTGGCGTGGGTGCCCATGTGACCCTGGAGCTGTGTGGCGGTCTTGCACTGCACCCCGCACAGCTGGCAAAGCAGCACCCCTCCGGCACCCGTCCCGCCGAAGCCCCCCCGCGCTCCGCCGCTCTCCTTCCACTCCTGGCCGTGGTGCTTCTGGGCGTGAACGCGCAGGTAGGTGAGAGTGGTGAAGCCTGTAGGAGACACACAGGAAGACCTCAGGAAGACCTCAGGAAAACCTCAATGAGACCTCAATGAGACCTCAGGAAAACCTCAGGAAGACCTCAGGAAGACCTCGGGAAGACCTCAGGAAGACCTAAGGAAAACCTCAGGAAGACCTAAGGAAGACCTCAATGAGACCTCAATGAGACCTCAGGAAAACCTCAATGAGACCTCAATGAGACCTCAATGAGACCTCAGGAAAACCTCAGGAAAACCTCAGGAAGACCTCAGGAAGACCTCAGGAAGACCTCAGGAAAACCTCAGGAAGACCTCAATGAGACCTCAATGAGACCTCAGGAAAACCTCAGGAAAACCTCAGGAAGACCTCAGGAAAACCTCAGGAAGACCTCAATGAGACCTCAGGAAGACCTCAGGAAGATCTCAGGAAAACCTCAGGAAGACCTCAGGAAGACCTCAGGAAAACCTCAGGAAGACCTCAGGAAGACCTCAGGAAGACCTCAGGAAGACCTCAATGAGACCTCAGGAAGACCTCAGGAAGACCTCAGGAAAACCTCAGGAAGACCTCAGGAAGACCTCAGGAAGACCTCAATGAGACCTCAGGAAGACCTCAGGAAAACCTCAGGAAGACCTCAGGAAGACCTCAGGAAGACCTCAATGAGACCTCAGGAAGACCTCAGGAAGATCTCAGGAAAACCTCAGGAAGACCTCAGGAAGACCTCAGGAAAACCTCAGGAAGACCTCAGGAAGACCTCAGGAAAACCTCAGGAAGACCTCAGGAAAACCTCAGGAAGACCTCAGGAAGACCTCAATGAGACCTCAGGAAGACCTCAGGAAGACCTCAGGAAGATCTCAGGAAAACCTCAGGAAGACCTCAGGAAGACCTCAGGAAAACCTCAATGAGATCTCAGGAAAACCTCAGGAAGACCTCAGGAAGACCTCAATGAGACCTCAGGAAGACCTCAGGAAAACCTCAGGAAAACCTCAGGAAGACCTCAGGAAAACCTCAGGAAGACCTCA
>NC_070595.1:29020991-29030617 GCF_027409825.1 Scomber japonicus
ACAGACACACACACACACACACACACACACACCAACATTTTAAAGCCAGCTGTTGCCCTCGAGTCAAGGAAGGAAGGAAGGAAAGGACGGAGGAAGGAAGAAAGGGAGGAAGGAAGAAGGAAGGAAAGGAGGGAGCAGGAAGGAAGGAAGGGAAGAAAGAAAGAAGGAAGGAAGGAAGGAAAGATGGAAGAAAGGACAGACGGAAGGCAGGAAGGAAGGAAGGAAGGAAAGAAGGAAGGAAGGAAAGATGGAAGAAAGGAAGGACAGACAGAAGGGAGGAAGGAAAGAAGGAAGGAAGGAAGGAAGAAAATAAGGAAGGAAGGAAAGAAAGGATGGAAGGAAGGAAAGAAGGAAGGGAGGAAAAATGGAAGGAAGGAAAGATGGAAGAAAGGAAGGACAGACAGAAGGGAGGAAGGAAAGAAGGAAGGAAGGAAGGAAGAAAATAAGGAAGGAAGGAAAGAAAGGATGGAAGGAAGGAAAGAAGGAAGGGAGGAAAAATGGAAGGAAGGAAAGATGGAAGAAAGGAAGGAAGGAAGGAAGGGAGGAAGGAAAAGAAGGAAGGAAGGAAGGAAGGAAGAAAAGAAGGAAGGAAGGAAGGAAGGACAGATGTAAGGAAGGAAGGAAGGAAGGACAGATGTAAGGAAGGAAGGAAGGAAGGGAGGAAGGAAGGAAGGAAGGAAGGAAGGAGTGTGTGTGGGTTTACCGGGAGAAGGCCTTGGCGCAGTGCGGACACACGTATGCTTTCTCCAAGAAGGAAGGAAGGAAGGAAGGACAGATGTAAGGAAGGAAGGAAGGAAGGTAGGTAGGTAGGAAGGAAGGAAGGAAGGAAGGGAGGAAGGAAGGAGTGTGTGTGGGTTTACCGGGAGAAGGCCTTGGCGCAGTGCGGACACACGTATGGTTTCTCCACGCCGCCCTGGTGCGAGCGGACGTGGTAGCTCATCCTGTCTTTCCTCTTGAAGCGCTGCTGGCAGACGGGGCAGGAGTACGGCTTCTCGTCAGAGTGAGACAGACGGTGGCGGTTCAGGTGGTAGACGTCTCTGAAGGCTTTACCGCAGGCCTCGCAGGCGTGGTTCTTCCTCACCTGGTTGGCGTTGGGGTTGGGGTTGGGGTTGGGATTCTGCAGAGAGGGAAAAGCGGAGAGAAGGCATTAAGGATGGAGGAAAAGGCAGGAGGGAGGAAGGATGGAAGGGAGGAAGAAGGAAGGAAGGATGGTTGGGGTTGGGATTCTGCAGAGAGGGAAAAGCGGAGAGAAGGCATTAAGGATGGAGGAAAAGGCAGGAGGGAGGAAGGAAGGAAGGAATGAAGGAAGGAAGGAAGGAAAGTAGGAAGGAAGGAAGGAAGGAAGGATGGTTGGGGTTGGGATTCTGCGGAGGGAAAAGCGGAGAGAAGGCATTAAGGATGGAGGAAAAGGCAGGAGGGAGGAAGGATGGAAGGGAGGAAGAAGGAAGGAAGGATGGTTGGTTGACGTTGGGATTCTGCGCAGGGAAAAGCGGAAAGGAGTTATGTGTCTCGATCGGCATGTGAGGGCGTTAAGGATGGAAGGGAGGAAGGAAATGAGGAAGCAGAAAGAAGAGTCAACCAGAATCCGTTGACATAAGAACATGTGAGGGCATTAAGGGTGGAAGGAAAGGATGGAGGAAAAGGCAGGAGGTAGGAAGGACAGATGGAAGGAAGGAAGGATGGAAGGGAGGAAGAAGGAAGGAAGGAAGGAAGGAAGGGAGGAAGAAGGAAGGGAGGAAGGAAGGGAGGAAGGAAGGGAGGAAGAAAGAAGGAAAGGAGGGAGGGAAGAAGGAGAGAAGGAGGGAGGAAGAAGGAAAGAAGAAGGAAGGAAGGGAGGAAAGAGGGAGGAAGGAATAAAAGAGAGAACGGGGGAGGGAGGAAGGACAGACTGAAGGAATGAAGGAAGGACGGAAGGAAGAGAGGAAGGAAGGAAAGAAGGAAGGGAGGAAGGAGAGGAGAGAGGAAGGAAGGTTGGCGTTTGGCGGTGTTGGGGTTGGGGTTGGGATTCTGCGGAGAGGGAAAAGCGGAAAGAAGAGTCATTAAGGATGGAAGAAAAGGATGGAGGAATTAAATGAGGGAGGAAGGATGGAAGGAAGGAAGAAGGAAGGGAGGGAGGAATGAAATGAGGGAGGAAAGAAGAAGGAAGGAGAGGAGGGAGGGAGGAAGGAAGGAAGGAAGGAAGGAAATGACGGAGGGAAGAAGGAGAGAAGGAGGGAGGGGGAAGGACAGAAGAAGGAAGGAAGGGAGGAAAGAGAGAGGAAGGAATAAAAGAAAGAACGGGGGAGGGAGGAAGGAAAGAAGGAAGGGAGGTTGGCGTTGGGATTGGGGTTGGGATTCTGCAGAGAGGGAAAAGCGGAAAGAAGAGTCATTAAGGATGGAAGAAAAGGATGGAGGAATGAAATGAGGGAGGAAGGATGGAAGGGAGGAAGAAGGAAGGGGTTAGGGTTGGATTAGGAAAGTTGGGAGGAAAGAGAGAGGAAGGACAGATGGAAAGAAGGAAGGAAGGTAGGAGGGAGGAAAGAAAGAGAGAAGGGGGGAGGGAGGAAGGACAGAAGGAAGGGAGGGAGGAAAGAGAGAGGAAGGACAGATGGAAGGAAGGATGGAAGGGAGGGAGAAGGAAGGAGGGAAGGGAGGAAGAAGGAAGGAAGGAAGGAAGGATGGTTGGGGTTGGGATTCTGCGGAGAGGGAAAAGCGGAGAGAAGGCATTAAGGATGGAAGAAAAGGCAGGAGGGAGGAAGGATGGAAGGGAGGAAGGAAGGATGGTTGGCGTTGGAGTCATGTGTCTCGATCGGCAAGAAGAGTCAACCAGAATCCGTTGACATAAGAACATGTGAGGGCATTAAGGATGGAAGGGAGGAAGGAAAGGAGGGAGGAAAGAAAGAGGAAGGACAGATGGAAGGAAGGAAGGAAGGGAGGAAGGATGGAAGGGAGGAAGAAGGAAGGAGGAATGGAAGGGAGGAAGGATGGAAGGGAGAAGGAAGGAGGAATGGAAGGAAGGAAGGAAGGAAGGAAGAAAGGAAGGAAGGAAGGATGTGTTAGGGATTGGGGTTGGGGTCCTTTCCTTCCTTCCCTCCTTTCTCCTTCCTTCCTACTTTCCTTCCTTCCATTTGTCTTTCATTCCTCATTCCTTCCTTCCTTCCTTCTTTCCTCCTTCCTTCCTTCCTTCCTTCCTTCCTTTCTTTCCTTCCTTCCTTCCTTCCAGCGAACCCACCTGCTCCATGGAGCCCACCACGACCACAGCCGCCGGGATGGGCTGAGGCGGCGCGGCCATGGTTACGGTTGCCGGGGCGATGGACACAGACACGGACACCGACTGGCTCTCTGGGTTGGCGTGCCTGCCGGGCTGGGGGAGGGCGTCCGGTGCTGCGGTGGCGGTGGGGGGTGGAGGAGGAGGAGGAGGCGGCGGCGGCGGCGGCAGAGTGAGGTGGAGGAGAGAGAGAGGGACCGTCTGCTTCTCCGCCCGTCCTCCCTTCGCCGCTCCGTCCTCCTTCTCGCGGGCGGCGCGGTCCTTCATCTTGATGCCCGTGTGCACAGACTGGTGGCGCCGCAGGTTGTAGCTGTTCTTGAACTCCTTGTTGCAGGTGGCGCAGATGTGGGCGGGGCGGCTCGGCTTGCTGAGCGGTTTGACTGACAGGAAGTAGCAGCAGCAGCGGGGGGGGGGGGGGAGTTAATGGGGGGGGGGGGGGGGACACAGAACACAACGTCAGACTGATACTGCAACTTTAAAAAAATATTCTGCAGCGTTAAAGAAGAGCAGAGGAATAATAACACTTCCATTCCTGTCTTCTTTTCCTTCCTCCTCCCTTCCTTCCTCCTTCCATTTGTTTCTTTCATTCCTCCTTTCCTTCCTTCCTCCTTTCTTTCTCCTTCCTTCCTTCTTTCCCTCCTTCCTTCCTTCCTTCCTCCCATTTGTCTTTCATTCCTCCTTTCCTTCCTTCCTCCCATTTGACTTTCATCCCTCCTCCTTTCCTTCCTTCCTTTCTTCCTTCTTCCTTCCTCCTTCTGTCCTTCCTTCCATTTGTCTTTCCTCTCTTCTTCCTTCTTTCCTTCCTTCCTTCCTTTCTCCTTCCTTCCTCCTCCCTTCCTTCCTCCTTCCATTTGTTTCTTTCATTCCTTCTTTCCTTCCTTCCTCCTTTCTTTCTCCTTCCTTCCTTCTTTCCCTCCTTCCTTCCTTCCTTCCTTCTGTCCTTCCTTCCATTTGTCTTTCATCCCTCCCTTCTTTCCTTCCTTTTTAACACAGTAGACATGAGTTAGTGTAACAGTGTGGTGTGAAGCCCCCCCCTCCCTCCTCCCCCTCCTCTTCCTCACCAGGCAGCGGCTCCTCGCTCAGCGCGGCCGTGTCGACGGTGGACGGCGGCGTTACGATGTGCTGCTCCGCCGCGGGACTCTGAGCGGAGCCGGTCAGCTCAGGCAGCAGCTCCGACTGGAGAGGAGCCTCAGCCTGACTCTGAGTCTGAGGAGTCTGTCACAGGAAGAAGAAGACAAGAGGAAACTCAACATCACCATCATCATCATCACATCTCACATGCTTTCATTTCAATAAATGTTCAAATGATCCAATATTTCAGCAAAAATCAAAGATTAGAGAAAAAGTCCAAAAACTGAAAACACATTTGTGTATCAGAACTTTGTTTTTTCTTCTTTCCCATTAATCATCTCAGCAGCCCTCACATTTATCTGCTGACCCTTTGGAGGGGCCCCACCCCTTGGTTGGGAACCACTGGACTAAACTAGCTAACTGTATATAAAGTAGTGTAAACTAGCTAACTGTATATAAAGTAGTGTAAACTAGCTAACTGTATATAAAGTAGTATAAACTAGCTAACTGTATATAAAGTAGTGTAAACTAGCTAACTGTATATAAAGTAGTATAAACTAGCTAACTGAATATAAAGTAGTATAAACTAGCTAACTGTATATAAAGTAATATAAACTAGCTAACTGTATATAAAGTAGTATAAACTAGCTAACTGTATATAAAGTAGTATAAACTAGCTAACTGTATATAAAGTAGTATAAACTAGCTAACTGTATATAAAGTAGTATAAACTAGCTAACTGTATATAAAGTAGTATAAACTAGCTAACTGTATATAAAGTAGTATAAACTAGCTAACCGTATATAAAGTAGTATAAACTAGCTAACTGTATATAAAGTAGTGTAAACTAGCTAACTGTATATAAAGTAGTATAAACTAGCTAACCGTATATAAAGTAGTGTAAACTAGCTAACTGTATATAAAGTAGTATAAACTAGCTAACTGTATATAAAGTAGTATAAACTAGCTAACCGTATATAAAGTAGTGTAAACTAACTAACTGTATATAAAGTAGTATAAACTAGCTAACTGTATATAAAGTAGTATAAACTAGCTAACTGTATATAAAGTAGTATAAACTAGCTAACTGTATATAAAGTAGTATAAACTAGCTAACCGTATATAAAGTAGTGTAAACTAACTAACTGTATATAAAGTAGTATAAACTAGCTAACTGTATATAAAGTAGTATAAACTAGCTAACTGTATATAAAGTAGTATAAACTAGCTAACTGTATATAAAGTAGTATAAACTAGCTAACTGTATATAAAGTAGTATAAACTAGCTAACTGTATATAAAGTAGTATAAACTAGCTAACTGTATATAAAGTAGTATAAACTAGCTAACTGTATATAAAGTAGTATAAACTAGCTAACTGTATATAAAGTAGTATAAACTAGCTAACTGTATATAAAGTAGTATAAACTAGCTAACTGTATATAAAGTAGTATAAACTAGCTAACTGTATATAAAGTAGTGTAAACTAGCTAACTGTATATAAAGTAGTGTAAACTAGCTAACTGTATATAAAGTAGTATAAACTAGCTAACTGTATATAAAGTAGTATAAACTAGCTCCACCTCCAGCAGCTACAACAGTAACATGCTGCTCTAACACTGATGCTTCACTATTAATAATCTAATGATGTCATATATAATAATATATCACTACTTTTACTGTAATACTGCATACTACATCACTATAATACTGCAGTACTTTTACTGAAATACTGCATACTACATCACTATAATACTGCAGTACTTTTACTGTAATACTGCATACTACATCAGTATAATACTTATATACTTAGGAGTACTTTTCATGCAGTACTTTTACTTGTAATGGAGTATTTTTTAGAGTACTGTTTTGGTAATTAATCTGTAATAAAATGCTGCAGGGTGCTCCCCCCCCCCCCTTCCTCCTCCTCCTGACCCCTCTGTGACCTCCCTCATCTTATTTACCCCCCCTCCTCCTGCAGAAATGCCCTCTCCCTCCCTCTTTCTCTCTCTCTCTCCCCTCCTTCCAAAAAAAAAAAAAAAAAAAAAAAAGAAATCCCAAACTACAAAAGCAGCTCCATCAAATGCACACTTACCTGAAAGAGGAAATTACTCCAGGAGGTGTCCATGCTGATCCCTGTGAGGAGGACTGGGACCAAAGAAGAGGGGGAGGAAGGAAAGGAGGGAGGAAGAGGAGGAGGAGGAGGAGGAGGAAGAAAAGCTCCAAACTGCTGCTATGAAAACAAGAAATGTGAAGGCCTGTATCTCAGCTCTGCGTTAATTAATTAATGGAGCTATGTGATGATGTCTCGCTGTAATAATTAGGCTTGTTTAATATGGCAGTCTACTGGTGAGGATATACAGGCACTGACAAGATGATGATGATGTAAATGCGACATGTATCATGCTTTTATTTTTTTTATTTTTTAATAATAGCATTTGCTTATGTCTACTGTAATATAATAAATAATAATTTAAAAAAGAAATGGTGAATTGCATGCAAAATAATAATAAAAAAATAAAGATTATATGTGTAGAGATGAGTAGGATGTAGTGCTAATCATAGTCAGCAGCAGTTCAGGAGGCTTTTATTTGCGATAAGCTCCAAAAAAATATAAATAAAAAAAGGCCGCAGCTTCCGGTCCCAAGCCTCGGTGTTGCGTACTGCTCGTCCCCCAACTAGAGGGCTCCTGGTCGGCCTCGGTCCATGGCTCCGCCTCGGTGTGTCAATTCACTGGATGCCATCTTTCTCTTTTTTTTACTCTCCCCCTCTCCCTCTCTCTCTCTCTCTCTCCCTCCCTCCCTCGTCTTTTCTTCCCTTTCTTTTTTTATCTCGTCTTCACCCCCTCTCCTCTGTGTCCTCTCTCCGCGAGCTTTAAAGGGAAAGTCTTTTTTTTTCCCTTTTTTTTTTTTTTTTTTTTTTTAGGAGTGTGGTGAGCGTGCACCCTTCCTCGCGGCGGACCTCCTCCTCCTCCTCTCTCACTCTCTCTCCTCTCCCCGTGTTGTCTCGTGCAGTGCCCCCTCGTGCAGCAGGGCCCCCTCGTGCAAGCAAAGCCCCCTTCTCCTCGGTAGGCCGACAGATAATGCAATCCGACATGAACAGGAGCAGCTCAGCCCCCCGTTAATCCGTCCACGCTCCTCCGGTGCAGCATGGAGGGGTTGGAGGAAAAAAAAAAAAAAACCCAAAAACACACCAGTACTTCCTCTTTTCTGTTAAAAAAAACACACACACACAATCCTAAAATCGACCCGTCTCGCGCACAACTCGCGGGTAAAGATGGTGTCTGGAGTTTAACCTAAAAGCAGCTTTATCCCTTCAGCATCTTAAAGGTAACGATGCGCGCAAGTGCAACAGCTGGATGTTTTAGCTGCACGCGACGGGCTCCAAACTCCACCCAAAAAACACACATGTGCACCTTTAACCACCTGCAGGGAAGCACTGGGGTGAGATAACACCTACATTATGGGATGTTTCATCTGTCCAGGTTAAATACTCGGATTCGGCTTCAGTACAATTAACCAATTAGAGTTAAACTACCTCAAAAATACCCATTTTTAATTTTTAACTCCCTGCAGTCAGAATACACTCATTATTATTTTTATTATCAATTATTATTTATTATCAATTATTATTTATTATTAATTATTATATTGCTGATAAATATAAAATTAGTTTATTAGTATTCAGCCTGCTATTAAATACATCAACAAGCATTTTTACTACCTTTTAAATGTTAATGAGTTATGGAGGATGTTTGAGGTCATAATTAAAATAATTAAAAAAAAAAATACATTAAAATTTTTTTTTTATAAAAATACATATATTATATATTTTTTTTTTAATTACACTGCTAAGATTAATCAGGTCATAATTAAAATTTAGAAAAACATTTAGAAAAATTAAAAAGCAAAAATGTAAAATGATCATTTAACCCTTTATTGGGCAAATAATTATATTTGGTAACTTCTGTAAATATCCTTCCTTCCTTCTTTTCTTCCCTTCCTCTTTTCCTTTCTCCCTCCCTCATTCCTTATTTCCTCCGTCCTTTCTTCCTTCCATCTGTCCTTCCTCCCTCCTTCTCTCCTCCCTTCCTTCTTCCGTCTGTCCTTCATCCTTCCATCTGTCCTTCCTTCCTACCTTCCTTTCCTTCCTCCTTCCTTCCTCCCTTCCTTTCAATGAGTGTCCTATAAAGGGTTAATGGTTTTTTTTAAATGACTAATTTAAAATGTAACAAGCTGAAATGTAAGTGCTCAAACTAAAAGCTTTAAATTTAAATCAAAAATAGAAATAAGCTAACATTAAAAAATTAAAAGTTTAAATAGGAAAACTTTTTGTTTTTGTATTTTTGGAGGATTAAATGTATAATGTATGTATAAAAATAGCTGCATGTGCTAAGGGGCGAAAAGAGGAAGGAAGTAAGGAGAGAAGAAAGGAAGGAAGGAAGGAAGGAAGGAAGGAAGGAAAGGAGGGAGGACGAAAAGAGGAAGGAATTTCAGGAGAGAAGGAATGAAGGAGTAAGGAGGGAGGAAAGGAGGAAGGGAAGGAAAGAAAGTAAAGAAGGAGGGAGGAAGGAAAGGAGGAAGGAAGGAAGGAAGGAGTAAGGGCGAAAAGAGGAAGGAATTTAGGAGAGAAGGAAGGAAGGAAGGAAGGAAAGGAGTAAGGGAGGGAGGGAAGGAAAGAAGGACAGAAGGAAGGGAGGAAGGAAAGGAAAGGAAGGAAGGAGGGAAGGAAAGAAAGAAGGAAGGAAGGAAGGAAGGGAGGAAGGAAAGGAAGGAAGGAAAGGAAGAAAGCAGGGAGAGAGGAAGAAAGAAAAAGAGGAAGGAAGGAAAAGAAGGACAGAGGAAAGAAGGAAGGTCCCTAAAGAAATAGACAAGGAGGGAGGGAGGAAAGGAAGGAAGGAAAGAAGGAAGCAAAGAAGGAAAGAAGGAAGGAAGGAAGGAAGGAAGGGAGGAAAGAAGAACAAAATACACAATACTCAGAAAGATGTGAAGCTACCACAATGAATATATATCTTTATTTAAATATAACACGACTTGGCTTCGCTCATTAACATCTGGTCTCCATGGCAACGTCTTTATTTAAACATAACACGACTGATAAACATCTGGTCTCCATGACAACGAGAATACTTATTATATTAAACACATTCTGTTCATATTTAAACACTTTCTGCATCAAGACTGTACGGAAGGAAGGAAGGGAGGAAGGAAGGTAGGGAGGAAGGTAGGGAGGGAGGAAGTCCTTCAAGTGACTTTAACCCTCCTGTTGTCCTCGAGTCAAGGAAGGAAGGGAAGAAGGAAGGAAAGAGG
>NC_070595.1:29031117-29056522 GCF_027409825.1 Scomber japonicus
CTCATCTGTTCTCTCATCTGTTCTCTCATCTGTTCTCATCTGTTCTCTCACATGTTCTCACATCTGTTCTCTCACCTGTTCTCTCATCTGTTCTCTCACCTGTTCTCTCATCTGTTCTCTCACCTGTTCTCTCACCTGTTCTCTCACCTGTTCTCTCATCTGTTCTCTCACCTGTTCTCTCATCTGTTCTCTCACCTGTTCTCACACCTGTTCTCTCAGCTGTTCTCACACCTGTTCTCTCAGCTGTTCTCTCATCTGTTCTCTCACCTGTTCTCATCTGTTCTCACACCTGTTCTCACACCTGTTCTCTCACCTGTTCTCACACCTGTTCTCACACCTGTTCTCTCAGCTGTTCTCACACCTGTTCTCTCAGCTGTTCTCTCATCTGTTCTCTCATCTGTTCTCACACCTGTTCTCTCATCTGTTCTCACCTGTTCTCTCATCTGTTCTCATCTGTTCTCTCAGCTGTTCTCTCACATGTTCTCACCTGTTCTCTCATCTGTTCTCACCTGTTCTCTCACCTGTTCTCACCTGTTCTCTCACCTGTTCTCATCTGTTCTCACATCTGTTCTCACCTGTTCTCTCACCTGTTCTCTCACCTGTTCTCTCACCTGTTCTCTCATCTGTTCTCTCACCTGTTCTCTCAGCTGTTCTCAGCTGTTCTCACATCTGTTCTCACACCTGTTCTCACACCTGTTCTCTCACCTGTTCTCACCTGTTCTCAGCTGTTCTCACCTGTTCTATCACCTGTTCTCACACATGTTCTCAGCTGTTCTCATCTCACAGTACTGAATGTGTTTCCATAGTGACTCGTGATGCAGCACTGAGAAGACGACTCGGTCTCACCTGCAGGTTCCTCGATGTGATGCAGCAGGTAGAGCAGACAGAAGAACAGCTCGTTCCCCGCACACATGACGAACAGAACCGGCTGCAGCAACAGAACACCACAGAACACAGAGTCAGGACAGAGAACCTTTGATCTTTAAAACCAATCAGCGAGGGTTAGGGTTAGGGTCAACTTCCTGTTTCCTGTTTAAAGGCTCTGGAGACGTTCAGTTCTTCTAATCAATAAAACAGTTTGATAAACGCGTCTGACCTTTGACGTGTAGTAGAGTCGGAGGATCGGGTTCCCGAGAGGTCGATGGTCTTGTGACTGGACGATCCTTTAATCGTAGAGCTGAGAGAAAGAAAAAGAAACGAAGCAGCAGATAAATATCATCCACTCAGTTAACCTTCCTGTCGTCCCCTCCCAGGGTCAAATTCACACCGTCTGTTCCTTCCCTCCTTCCTTCCTCCTTCCCTCCTTTCCTTCCTCCCTCCTTTCCTTCCTTCTTCCTTCCCTCCTTTCTTTCCTTCTTCCTTCTCTCCTTTCCTTCCTTCCTCCCTCCCTCCTCCCTTCTCTCCTTCTCTCCCTCCCTTCCTCCTTCCTTCCTTCTTCCTTCCTCCCTCCCTCCCTCCCTCCCTCCCTTCCTTCCTTCTTCCTTCCTCCCTTCCTCCCTCCCTCCCTTCCTTCCTCCCTCCCTTTGCTTATAACTAAACAATTATTTTTGCGTAGATATGATACCTTTCCACTAAACTACCCCTCAATTGCCATTAACTCCCATAATTCCCATGGAAAGTTTCCAATTTGGAATATTTCCAAAACATTTTTTCCCCCACCAGCTTTACTTCCCATGGAACTTTACCGGAAACTTTCCAGAAATTTTCCGCCCCTTTGCAACCCCAGAAAATAATAACCTCACGCTCATTTTTCATCTTTACCACAAACCAGTAAACCAGCCTCAGACTCACCTGTGCAGGTGCAGCCAGTGGCTGGCGATGTCCACACACATGCTGATCTGGAACAGGAAGGTGTACGAAGGGTAGAGCAGCGACAGGTTGACCAGCAGACACATGGTGGCGCAGCGGTCCGTCAGCATGTCCATCATCGCTCCGAACTTCGTGGCTTCAGGAGGAAAGAGAGTCAGCGTTGAACTGAAGGTGGTTTTATTCTTCCATCTCTGATCACGTCTAATATGTTTTATAATGTCCAGAATACATGAATGACATGTTAGTAGAGCTCTGAGATCTACTGACTCAGGTCAGATAGTCGAGCCCAGAGCTCTGAGATCTACTGACTCAGGTCAGATAGTTGAGCCCAGAGCTCTGAGATCTACTGACTCAGGTCAGATAGTTGAGCCCAGAGTTCAAACTAAACATGATGAAGCAGCTTTTACACAACTGGAACAAACTTACCAGCAGAACTGAAATCATGTTTAAATCCAGGTTAAAAACATTTCTCTTCTCCTGAGCTTATGATTGAGCTCTTTTAAAGCACTGTTTTATGTAAAGCACATTGAGTTGCCATTGTGTATGAAATGCTCTATAGAAATAAAACTGCCTTGTCTAATGTAATATATCAATAAACTTCAACAAACAGATTTCTCCTTCACAGCAGAAGGCCGACTGTGAGCTGCTGAATGAACAGTCTGTAACCGTCAGACGTACACTGGTTGAGCGCATCGGGCAGCGTGACCGTCGAAGGCGTCGAGCAGCGCGCTGAGCAGGTAGCAGAAGACGGCCGGCCACGGACAGCAGGGCATCAGGTAGAAGGACAGCAGCGCCAAAACCACACGAGCGTAACCTGCAGGAGACACGGAGACGCTCAGAGTCGCACCAGCTGCTGTTCACGAAGTTTAGTTTCATTATCAGTTCAGTCTAGATCGGCTCACTGACTCCAAAACATCTCAGAAATATTCTACTTTCTACTCCACTACATTTATTTAACAGCTTTAGTTACTTTTCAGATGCAGATTTGACTCAATGGAAAATATAACAAGCTTTTTAAAATCCAACACATTGTTAAAGATGAAACCAGTCAGCAGTGTGTAGTCGGCTCACATTTCAGATGTCTATGAGTTGTTAACAGCTCCACCAAATACTGATTCTTCCCTCTAAACTTCTCACATGCTTTCATTTCAATAAATGTTCAAATGATCCAATATTTCAGCAAAAATCAAAGATTAGAGAAAAAGTCCAAAAACTGAAAACACATTTGTGAATCAGAACTTTGTTTTTTCTTCTTTCCCATTAATCATCTCAGCAGCCCTCACATTTATCTGCTGACCCTTTGGAGGGGGCCCCACTCCTAGGTTGGGAACCACTGGACTAAACTAGCTAACCATATATAAAGTAGTATAAACTAGCTAACTATATATAAAGTAGTGTAAACTAGCTAACTGTATATAAAGTAGTGTAAACTAGCTAACTGTATATAAAGTAGTATAAACTAGCTAACTGTATATAAAGTAGTATAAACTAGCTAACTGTATATAAAGTAGTATAAACTAGCTAACTGTATATAAAGTAGTATAAACTAGCTAACTGTATATAAAAGTAGTGTAAACTAGCTAACTGTATATAAAGTAGTATAAACTAGCTAACTGTATATAAAGTAGTGTAAACTAGCTAACTGTATATAAAGTAGTATAAACTAGCTAACTGTATATAAAGTAGTATAAACTAGCTAACTGTATATAAAGTAGTATAAACTAGCTAACTGTATATAAAGTAGTATAAACTAGCTCCACCTCCAGCAGCTACAACAGTAACATGCTGCTCTAACACTGATGCTTCACTATTAATAATCTAATGATGTCATATATAATAATATATCACTACTTTTACTGTAATACTGCATACTACATCACTATAATACTGCAGTACTTTTACTGTAATACTGCATACTACATCACTATAATACTGCAGTACTTTTACTGTAATACTGCATACTACATCACTATAATACTGTAGTACTTTTACTGTAATACTGCATACTACATCACTATAATACTGCAGTACTTTTACTGTAATACTGCATACTACATCACTATAATACTGTAGTACTTTTACTGTAATACTGCATACTACATCACTATAATACTGCAGTACTTTTACTGTAATACTGCATACTACATCACTATAATACTGCAGTACTTTTACTGTAATACTGCATACTACATCACTATAATACTGCAGTACTTTTACTGTGAATAAACACTTTGATGATATACAGTTGATCAGATTTTAACCTCAAACAATAGATGACAGATTTATGATGACGTCATATTCGATTTATATATATTCGGTTTTTTAAGAACACCGTCTGTACCGTCGGCTCTCGCTCAGATGGCTTCCGGTCGTTTCAAGCGGTAAAAACTCACCGATTAAATTAGGCACGAAGAAGAAGATGTTTTCCTCCTCCATCTCGGCTGTTTGTCGCGTTTTAACGTCTTTATTTGTAATGTTTTTGTGTTTATTTCCCGCTCAGAGAGCAGCAGGGTTCAACCAGGAAACTACAGCCTCTAGTGAGGTTCAGCCGAGCGGTCACTTCCTGTCAACGGCTGGTCGTCAAGCAACGGGGTTTACTTTTAAAAACACACGGAGATTACTTCCGGTGGGGGATATTTCAGAATAAAAGCATCATACGACTTATTTAGAATTTTCATCGAATAAACAAAAATAAAATGAAATAAAAATGGTTTCAAATGCTAGACAACAACAAACTAACAAAATAAAATGATTTAAAAATGCTATATAACAACAAACTAACAAAATAAAATGATTTAAAAATGCTATATAACAACAAACTAACAAAATAAAATGATTTCAAATGCTAAATAACAACAAAATAACAAAATAAAATGATTTAAAAATGCTATATAACAACAAACTAACAAAATAAAATGATTTAAAAACGCTATATAACAACAAACTAACAAAATAAAATGATTTAAAATACTAAATAACAACAAATTACATAACCTAATAATATAACATATTATAATATAACATAACATAATATAATATAATATAGCATACTATAATATAATAATAATGTTTTGTCACATGTACAGTGCCTTTTAAATATTTACTACATACACTACGCTCCATTCTGCTTTTATTCTTGAAACAGTCCTATTTCCGGTTTGTTTCCTGTTTATTGTCGAGCTTGACCTCTAAATTGAGCCGTGACGTAATGTGACGTAGCCCTCCGCGCCTCCCCTTTAATTCTTCCCCCCAGAAACAGATTGAAAAGTTATTTTTAGGTTTTCGTTTTTAATTAATTAATTTCCTCTGAGGCTCATTCCCACCGAGAAAAGAAAAATATCACAAGTGTGTTAAAGTTATGACACACAGCAGCAGCAGCAAGTCTCTGTGGGAGGTTCTTATTTTAAGTGATGTACTTTAAACATAGAGTATTTTATTATTATTTATTACGTATGTTTGTTTCATTAGTGCAACATTTGGGGTATTTTTATGTTGCTGTCTTAACTGTGAAAGTAGCTGCTGTAAACCAAAGATTAATAAAGTAATAATTAACTATTTATGAGCTCAAATATAACAAACTGCTCATTATATGTAGTTTGACAGAAAAAACAATAAACTACAATTTTAAAACATGTGAAGGCAAATATAATATAATATAATATAATCGTCTTTATTGTCATTATATGATGTGTAACTAAATTTACGAAGGCATCTCTGCAGTATGTTAAAAAGGAAAGAATATAAAAGAATAAAAAGCATATAAAAGTAAATAAATAGCAACAATTCAATATAAAAAGATGTCACAACGCATCATTAACATCAACTAATCCAACTTTACACTTTAATTTATTATTTAAAATCAGATCTGAACGAATTTCTGTGTAAAATTACCTTAAAAAAATGAACCTCTTAATATCTGAAAATTTCTGATTATCCCTCCTGTTGTCCTCGAGTCAAGGAAGGGAGGAAGAAGGAAGGAAGGAAGGATGGAAAGGAGGGAAGGAGCAAGGAAGGAAGGGAAGAAGGACAGAGGAAAGAAGGAAGGAAGGTAGGGAGAAAGGAAAAGAGGAAGGGAGGGAGGTAGAAAGGAGTGAAGGAAGGAAAGGAAGGAAGGAGCAAGGAAGGAAGGAAGGAAGGAAAGGAGGGAAGGAGCAGGGAACGAAAAGGAGGGGGGAAGGAAGGGAAGAAGGTAGGAGGGAGGTAGGGAGAAAGGAAAAGAGGAAGGGAGGACAGGAGGAGAGAAGGAAGGTAGGAAGGCAGGCAGGAAGGAATGAGGGGAGGGAAGGAAAGGAAAGAAGGAAGGGAGGAAAGAAAGAGAAGGAGGGAGGGAGGAAGGACAGGAGGAAAGAAGGAAGGTAGGAAGAGTCAAAACAGACGGGTCAGTAATTGAAAAGTTACTAAAACAAGAAATTATTAAATCAAAACCGACACAAAAACGACAACTCCCACATTTTTTTTTTTTTTTTGTTCATTTATTTCTCCAAAATTATTTCGTTACTTACGTTTCTGTACATCTTATTTTTCATTTTTAACGACACTTCTTCTTCTCCTCCTCCTCCTCCCACTTTTTGCATTGAACCTGAACATTTAAGCCCCGCCCCCCCCCCCCCTGCAAACCAAACCATCCACGTCTCCATGGTGACAGACACACATCCATCCTGCTCTGCACACAATCATCATCATCTTCATCATCATCTTCATCATCATCATCATCACAGCTGCTCCTCAGTTTATTGACCTGTTTGTTTTTTTCGGTAACACTGAAACATTTCAAACTGAACCCTTTTGGACCCAAAAAAAAAAAAAAAACCAAGAAGCAAAGAATCTTTACTTCCTGTTTTATCTTTTTTTTTTTTTTTTATAACTGAGCTGAAACGATTAATCGATCCGTTTATTGATCAGCTGGTCGACAGAAACCCAATCAACAACTTTTTTTTTTCTGCTTCCAAATTCTTTAAAAATGAATATTTAGCTTTTTTTTTTGCTAACCTGAAACCTTTATGAGTCCATTATTGACTATTGATTAAGTATTTTAGTAGAGCTGCAAACATCAATTAATTATCAATAGATTAATCTTTATAGTCATTTTTTTTAAAAGAAGGAAAAAGTCCAATAATCTGCTTCCAGCTTCTTAAAAAGTGAATATTTTCTGGTTTTCTGTCATTTAAATGAGTTTTAATGACAGAAATCATCATTTAATCTCATTATGAACAGATGATTTTTTTTTTTTTAAGGGGTTTTGGATTTGAAAGCTGTAAACATGAGTTGATTAATCGATTAAATTCATCGGTAACTATTCGGATAATCGATCAATTTTAACACTTTTTTTTTTCTTTTCTTTTAAAATCCAGATTCTCAGATTGAAGCGTCTTAAAATTTTAATATATTTTTTCCTCTTTCGTTTGAAAAAGGAGATTTAAAACCTCGCCACTAAATAATTCACACTGCACCTTTAATTTAACATTTCATAAGCTGATACTGAACCAATGGTGGAAATAACAGCTGCTTCATTTACACTCATTTATTTTTTTAAAGAAGAAAAAAGTCCAAATTTTTGTCTTTTTTTTAAAACACTGATATTTTACTATTTTATTGACCCAAATATTTAATTAATAAAAGAAGAAAGAACTCGTTACTTGTTCATTTTAGATCATTTTCAGTGAATTCTTACTGAAATTAAATCGGTAATTAAATTGATGATGAATATAAATCATTGTTGATGTTTTGGCTTCTTTTTTTTTGTTCTTCTTTAATTAATTGAATTTAATACGATGGTTGATTAGGTTTCTGTCCACTGATTGGTCGATTCATCGTTTCACTTTTAACAAGACAAAAAAAAAAAAAAAAGTCTAAAAATCAAAATATGACATGAAAATAAAAATAATAAAAAATAAAGAAACTTAGCACAGATTGACCCTGATTGAGCGCTCGGGGCCGTAAACAGTTTACAGTACGATCTCGACTACGTGGCGTCACCGTGGCGTTACCGTGACGACCTGCAGGTGTCACGTTTCTCTCTCAAACTCCAGTTTTTTTTTTTTTCATATGTGTTTTAAAAAAGAAATCTTTACATGTGCAACACAATAAACCTGGAAACTTCTACTGACGTCATCGACCTTCCATACATCAACTTCTCATCTTCTTCTTCTCTTTCTTTCTTTTTTGGCCAAAACTTGGACGAAGACTCTTCAGACTCTTCCTCCTCTCTCCTCGCTTTTACACTCCAGACTTAAATCTTAAACCCAGTGCAGCTTTTTTTTCTCCATTTTTTTTCATAATAATAATAATAATTAAAATTGGCAGAAATGAACACACAATGAATTAAAAAGAAGGGAATGGTCAGCACTGACTGAAACTCATTTAAAAAACAAAAAACAAAAAAAAAAACATAATAAAAACGAAAAAGTTGGCAATAAGAAATCTCACTGTTCAAATATATAATCGTTGAGGGTGTTTGAGGATAATCGGGAGAAAAAAACTGCAGATTATTCCCCGTCACAGAAAGAAAAATATAAAATAAAAACTTTAAAAAAGTCCAGCATGACGTCGTCCTGTACTGTAGTGCTCCTCCCGCTCCTTCAACTCCTCCCGCTCTTTCAACTCCTCCCACTCCCTCAACTCCTCCCGCTCTTTCCACTCCTCCCGCCCCTCCCACTCTTTCAACTCCTCCCGCCCCTCCCACTCTTTCAACTCCTCCCGCCCCTCCCACTCTTTCAACTCCTCCCGCCCCTCCCACTCTTTCAACTCCTCCCGCTCCTCCCACTCTTTCAACTCCTCCCGCTCCTCCCACTCTTTCTGCCCTCCAACCCCTCCCGTCTTTCATCTCCTTATGTCAGCATTTGCACAAACGTTTTACTTTTTAATTTTCCTACTCTAAAGTCTGCTCTTGTTTTTCGTGTTTTTCTTCTCCCACCCGAAGACATTCTTTCACTATCAGTGCAAATGAGGTAGACATGACAACTAAAAAGACATCAGCATCAGATCACAACGAGGTCGACTCTCTGCAGCAGAGACGACGACCAGATGATTGTTAGTTTTTGTGTGTTTTCTACCTATTCGGACTGTGCTAAATCAAATGATGAGGTGTTTAGAAAAAGAAAAAGAGGGAATATGAGGGTTTATATTTGATTTATATGATTGAAAGGGAAAAGTCATTTGCAAGGGTGTAAAAGAAATAAAACTTGATTCCCTTAATTTAATACTAGGTTAATTTAAAAAAGGTAATTTTACAGAGAAAAGAGCAAAATCTGATGTGAATTATAAAGAAAAGTAGAAAGAAAAGTGTTAAATTGGTTTTGTTCTTTGTTATATTTTGACTTAATTTGCAAAAGATTCTTAATAAATTCAACTTTTGGGACAGAAATTATGTTTTTTCAGTGTAAGTGAAGTTTTTGACTCAATTTACACAAGTTTTTTTTTTTTTTTTTAAACTCGACTATTCTTTGACACAAAAAACTACAATTAATACGTTTTGTTTTGTTTTAATAACCAATTAAACACTTTTATCAAATATTTCTTATTATTCAAACCAGATTTTTACAACTTTCTCTGTAAAAATCACCTAAATTAAATTTACTGTGTGTGAATTATTTAAAAAAAAAAAAAAAAGTTACCAAAATAAAAGACAAACATGGCACCGAATGTAACGAAAGAATCTGGGAATGCGACTACGGACGCTTCACGTTTTAATACTGGCTCAAAAAATAACGATGATAATAATAATTAAAAAGAAATAATAAAAAAAACTTAAAAAGTACAACGCAGCCCTGCCCAGTAGACTCTTCCCCCTGAGACCTCGCAAGGAATGCTGGGAAATGTAGTCCTTTTTTATTTTGTCCTCCTTAGTAACATTTATATTGTTTTGTTGTAGTTGTTGTTGTTTTGTGTTTTTTTGCGTTTTTTTTTTCTTTAATAGCTCTATCACAGTAACATTGCGCGTATTCCCCACCTAGTGGTCAAAATTGGCAATTACATTTAAAAAAAAAAAAAAAAAAACCTTAAAAATTTAGCATTACAACATAAATATTACAACTGCAGTAGTAGTAATAATAATGATAGCATCTATTTGTCTCTATTACAAATTGGCGTATGACTCACGTGACAAAATAAAATCATTATTATTATTATTACTCTAACACAGCCTTAAAAGTTAGTGCTTATATGTACACTCGTAAGTACAATGCAAGTCAAAAGTGTTTCAACAGTGAACAATCTTCAACGATATACCTGCTTTAACGCTCAACACAGGTATCTTTACATTTATATGCATTTATATAAATAGGTAGTGTGCATGTTTTTTTAATCCATACAAATGCCGTCTGTACACAAGGTTTCATGCACTGAACTGTACTAATCTTGTAAATGCACACATGTACATCTTTATCAACAGATGCAGACAGGAAAAAAATTAAAATAAAATAAAAAATAAAATAATAAAAGGGTGGGCGAACAAGGGGAGGAGGAAGAGGAGGAGGAGGAGGAAGAGGAGGTAAGCTGTCAGCACACACACACACACACACACACACACACACACACACACACACACACACACATACACACACACATTTATATCCTCACTTTTTCAGCAACGTTTGAACGCAGGTTTGTGTTTTTGATTTTTTTTTAGTGCTCGGCTCATTCAAAAAAAAAAAAAAAAAAAAATCTTTTTCTTTCTTTCTGGCAGCGTCGCTTTTTTCAAAAAAAGGAGCACGCCGTCAATTCAGGATTATTTTATATATTTTTTGTTGTTGTATTTTTGGCGTTTTAACAGAAATCAGAAGAGAACTTTTATCATCATCTGTGTGTTCAGATCCAAAAATAATATAGTTTAGCTTCTTAAATGTGACTCTTTTCTTTTTTCTTTTAGTGCTTTATGACAGAAAACTGAATATTTTTGAAGACAGGTTGGACTTTAATGACTTTAACAACTAATCAATTAAAACTATTTTTTTCAGTTTTCATCCTGGATCACTTCTGTTGCTCATTTTCAGTTTAATTCTTACATATTTTTTTGTAAACCAAAACTGAATATGAGGAAAATAAAACCTGTAATTAAATCAATAATTAAATATAGTTGGAGCCGTGTTGCTGAGATTAAACTGATGAACTCAAATAAGAAAATATTGATTGATTGACAGAATAATGTCAGATAAATTAAAGCTGATAGTTGGCATTTTTGCTTCAATGATTAATTAATAGCAGAAATGTTGATTAGGGTTTTATCTAAAATGCCCCAAAATATTCTGTATTTCACTGTTTCTTTACTGACAAAGCTGCTTTTTAAAATGTTTTTAAATGAAATGAAAATAAAACCGATTCAGATTTTTTTTTTTTTGTACTGAACACTCAGAGTTTATAAACTGGTTTCTTCTCTTCTGGTTCCAGTTAAACATCCTGTTGTCCTCAGGTCAAGGAAGGATAGAAGGAAGGAAAAGAGGAAAGAGGAAAATAGGAAGGAGAGAAGGAAGGGAGGAAGGAAGGAAAGGAATAAGGAGGGAGGGAGGGAGGGAGGGAGGAAGGAAGGAAGGAAGGAAGGAAGGAAGGAAAGGAATAAGGAGGGAGGGAGGGAGGGAGGGAGGGAGGGAGGAAGGGAAGGAGGAAAGAAGGAAGGAAAGAAAGAAGTAAGGACGAAAAGAGGAAGGAGAGAAGGAAGGAAAGACAGAAGGAAGGAAGGAAAGGAGGGAGGAAGGAGTAAGGAAGGTAGGAAGGAAGGAAGGAAGGAAGGAAGGAAGCAAGGAAGAACAGTCAAAAGAGATGGGGTCAATTTGACCCGGGAGGACGACACGAGGGTTAAACCTCCAGCGTTTCTGTAACAGGACTTTAAAGGGCAGTGTGGTAGATTTGTCTCGGGTCGGCCCAACAAACAGATGGCAGTGATTTTTGGGTATTTTTTGTGTAGGTGTTTTTTTTTTTATGGTTTTTTTGTACTTATAATAAACAGAATCACTACAAATAAAAGAAAATGTGTGTTTTTTTTGTTTTTAAAAAAAGGAAACCTTCCCTTGGTCGACTCCCACCTCCCTCCCCCGCCCTCCAACCCCTCCCGCCCTCCCTTGCTGAATGTATGAAACACATAGAAATCAAAAAACTGGGTTTACAATTTACTGATATTTACATTAGTTACAGTGGTTTTTGTGTTGTTGGGGTTTTTTTTTTAAAGCACCGCTAGCCAAGTGGAAGCTCCACAACTTTCCCCTCGCTTCAGAAAACCTGCAAAAAGATCCAAACTGGAAACCATTAAAAACCCATAAAATCCTACAGACTGATTTATCTCAACACAACGTCGGCACTGTGCAACAGACTCAACGCGTCGCATCACGAACTCGTGTGATTATTTTGTTGGATTTCACGTTAAAATTCAACTTTGTTCATTTTGCGACACACACGGCTCATTTTTATTCACATGTGGACGTGAATCAGATTTTAGCCGCTTTTTTTCTTTTACCCTCACCCCCCCCCCCCCCCCCCCCATTGCTGTGAGGAAGAGGTTGACTCTTCATCACACAGGCTCCTAAAACTGATTCTGTAGTGACTCAAAAAGCAAAAAAAAAAAAAAAAAGGTTTACTCTCTTTCTCTTTTTTTGAGAAAGGAGATGTTAAAATTTAAATCTCTAAAAATTAAAATTAAAAAAAAGGAGCTTGTTTTTTTTTTTTAAATGATCGATTCGCTCAGCTTCAGATTTGTGAAGACTTATAAAAAAAAAAAAAAAAGAACTCCTCTCGCTCTCAGACGAGCATCGACCTGCTGCTGTCGTCATAGCAACAGCAGGTCCGAGCGGAGAGACGGCGGCGAGCTCACGAGTACGACAGGTGAGAGCCGTTAGAAATGTGAGAAGTGACCGACGTGCTGCGGCTGAGGCCCCCGTCGCTCCCGCCGGCCCCCGGGCCCCCCGAGGCCGTCCTGCGCAGAGGCTGGGGGCTGTTCCTGAGCGCCATCAGGGTGGGGCCCCTGACGGCGAGGCCCCCGCCTCCGTAGCCTCCTTGAGACGACGAGGAAGAGGAGGCGGAGGAAGGAGGAGAGGAGGAGGAGAGGGAGATGGGGGGAGGCGGAGGAGGGGGAGGAAGGAGAGCCAGGGACTGGGAGGAGGCGTGGGTGGAGAGGTGGTGGTGGTGGTGGTGATGGTGGTGGCCCTGGGAGTGATGGGAGTAGTGGCCCCCCCCTCCCACCCACTCCCGGGCCCGCTCGCGCTCCCTGCCGTCGTGGCGCTCGTGGCTCTCGCGGTAGAGGTGCGGAGTGCTCTGGTGGTGTTGGTAGTGCTGAGGGAGGTAGTGCTGCTGCTGGTGGTGGGAGGAAGAGGAGGAGGAGGAGGAAGAGGAGGGGTGGTGGCCCCGGCCGCTCTTGTGCAGCTCACTGTCCCTGCCGAGGCCGTGGGAGGAGGTGACGGACTCGGCCCGGCTGAAGCCTCCGCCGCCGCCGTGGTTCTGACTGCGCCAGGACGGAGTCGCCACCGAGTTCTGCACGCTGTGGCTCCAGTGGCTCCCGGAGCGAGGGACGGGCCGCGAGGGCCAGCCGCCGGAGCCCGAGGACGGGCTGGGGGTCGGGTAGCCCTGGTTGAAGGCCTCGGCCGGGATGCCCGTCAGCGCCATGTTGCTGAAGCCCAGGCGCATGCTCTCCGAGTCGAAGGCCTCGATCTCGTGAGCCTGACGCTCGAGCAACGTCCGGATCCGCTCTGAGCGCTCGTTCTGCAGAGAGAGCATCTCCTCCTCGATCTGACAGGAAACACACGGTCACATGATCAGACACACGGTCACACGGTCACATGATCAAACACACGGTCACATGATCAGACACACGGTCACATGATCAGACACACGGTCACATGATCAGGCACGCGGAATATTACATAAAAATAAATAAAATAAGGAATAAATATAACAAAAGAATAACATTTAAATAAATCAGAAATAAATATATACAATAAAGGTAATAAATAATAATATAAAGGTGAAACAGAATTATATAAAAATAAAAAGTAAAACAGAAATAATAAAGAGAAAATAAAATATATAAATAAAAGAAATAAATTTAATGCAACAACAAATCAAATTTAAAATAATGAATAAAAATAAAACTAATAAATATAAAAATAAATAAAATAAAACAGAAATAAAATAAATTAATATGTAAATAAATACAATAAAACTGAAATAAATATAAAACAAATAAATTAGATAAAATAAAATATATAAATAAAATAAGAAATAAATTACTAAAAGTCAAAAAGACTTAAAAATAAATAAAAAATAAATCTGAAATAAATATAAAACAAAAATAAATTAGATAAAATAAAATAAAATAAATAAAACAATAAAATAATAAATAAATAAAATAAAATAATAAATAAAACAATAAAATAATAAATAAATAAAATAATAAATAAATAAAATAAAATAATAAATAAAACAATAAAATAGATAAATAAATAAATAAATAAGAGCAATAAGACTAGAACATAGAGAGGGTGTAGTTACCCGTTGCTCCAGCAGCGCTCGGCGGATGGAGACCCTCTGCTCCAGGTCCTTCACCTCCCTCTCGTGCTGCGTGTCCGTGTGGATCTTGATCTTACTCTGATACGCGTTGAGCAGCTCGAGCTCCTGCTGCAGCTGCATCCTCAGCACCTGGTACTCCGCCTCCTGCGTCTCGTCCAGCCGCAGCTGCAGGAGCAAGACAACAGCCTCCGTCAGTAGAGCAAACAGCTGCTGCACGAGAGCGGCACCACGGCGAGGAGACAACGTCAGAGTGAGAGGGAGGGGGGGGGGGGGGGGTGTGAAAGGAGCTGATGTGGTGTAAGAGGAGCTGATGTGGTGTCGGGTGGTGTGAAGGGAGCTGATGTGGTGTAAGAGGAGCTGATGTGGTTTCAGGTGGTGTAAGAGGAGCTGATGTGGTGTAAAAGGAGCTGATGTGGTATAAAAGGAGTTGATGTGGTGTGAAAGGAGTTGATGTAGTTTCAGGAGGTGTAAAAGGAGCTGATGTGGTGTCGGGTGGTGTGAAGGGAGCTGATGTGGTGTAAGAGGAGCTGATGTGGTTTCAGGTGGTGTAAGAGGAGCTGATGTGGTGTAAAAGGAGCTGATGTGGTTTCAGGTGGTGTAAGAGGAGCTGATGTGGTGTTGGGTGGTGTAAGAGGAGCTGACGTGGTTTCAGGTGGTGTAAGAGGAGCTGATGTGGTGTAAAAGGAGCTGATGTGGTGTCGGGTGGTGTAAGAGGAGTTGATGTGGTGTAAAAGGAGCTGATGTGGTGTCGGGTGGTGTAAGAGGAGTTGATGTGGTGTAAAAGGGAGCTGATGTGGTGTCAGGTGGTGTAAAAGGAGTTGATGTGGTGTAAGAGGAGCTGATATGGTATGAAAGGAGCTGATGTGGTGTCAGGTGGTGTAAGAGGAGCTGATATGGTATGAAAGGAGCTGATGTGGTGTCAGGTGGTGTAAAAGGAGCTGATGTGGTGTCGGGTGGTGTAAGAGGAGCTGATGTGGTGTCAGGTGGTGTAAGAGGAGCTGATGTGGTGTCAGGTGGTGTAAAAGGAGCTGATGTGGTGTAAGAGGAGCTGATGTGGTGTGAAAGGAGCTGATGTGGTGTTGGGTGGTGTAAGAGGAGCTGATGTGGTTTCAGGTGGTGTAAGAGGAGCTGATGTGGTGTAAGAGGAGCTGATGTGGTGTGAAAGGAGCTGATGTGGTATGAAAGGAGCTGATGTGGTTTCAGGTGGTGTAAGAGGAGCTGATGTGGTATGAAAGGAGCTGATGTGGTGTAAGAGGAGCTGATGTGGTGTCGGGTGGTGTAAGAGGAGTTGATGTGGTGTAAAAGGAGCTGATGTGGTGTAAGAGGAGCTGATGTGGTGTAAAAGGAGTTGATGTGGTGTGAAAGGAGTTGATGTGGTGTCAGGTGGTGTAAAAGGAGCTGATGTGGTGTCGGGTGGTGTAAGAGGAGCTGATGTGGTGTCAGGTGGTGTAAGAGGAGCTGATGTGGTGTCAGGTGGTGTAAAAGGAGCTGATGTGGTGTAAGAGGAGCTGATGTGGTGTGAAAGGAGCTGATGTGGTGTTGGGTGGTGTAAGAGGAGCTGATGTGGTGTGGAAGGAGCTGATGTGGTTTCAGGTGGTGTAAGAGGAGCTGATGTGGTGTAAGAGGAGCTGATGTGGTGTGAAAGGAGCTGATGTGGTATGAAAGGAGCTGATGTGGTTTCAGGTGGTGTAAGAGGAGCTGATGTGGTATGAAAGGAGCTGATGTGGTGTAAAAGGAGCTGATGTGGTGTCGGGTGGTGTAAGAGGAGTTGATGTGGTGTAAAAGGAGCTGATGTGGTGTAAGAGGAGCTGATGTGGTGTAAAAGGAGTTGATGTGGTGTAAAAGGAGTTGATGTGGTGTTGGGTGGTGTCGGGCGGTGTAGGCGGTGTAGGCGGTGCGCGGGGTTCCTTGCCTTACTCACAGCCTGTGTGGACAGCATGTCGTTGATGGAGTGGTCGTACTGCTCGGCCAGGATGGCCAGCTTACGTGTTTGCTCCTCTTTGAGGCGTTTGAGGACCGCCTTGTGGTCGGATTTCGGAGTGCTCTCCAGCAGGTGGTTACGCAGAGCTTTGTACTGACGGGTTTGGATCTTACAGGTTTCCTGGAACTGACGCTTGATCTGCAGCTCTTTGGACTGAACGGGAGGGGGGGGGGGGGGGGGGGGGGGCACATTATCAGAAAACATCAATTTAGGTGCAGATTAATAACTTTCCAGGACATAAAATCACTTTTCAGGATGTTTTTCATTTGGGATAGACCGATATGGTTTTTTAAGGGCCGATACCGATTATTAGTAATCAAGGAAACCGATAACCGATATTTAGAACCGATATTAATTTGCAGTAAAAATTTAAATTTTAGTGTCAAAATTTAGAATAACACACTTGGGATTAGACTGAATACAGTTTACTGTTTGTTTTTGTAAATCTGTGAAAATCTGTGATAAAAAGACCTTAAACTTTTGTAGAATAACACAAACTGTGATCTTGGTTGAAATGGTTCAAGCAATAGTTTTATTATATAAAAACAAAAAGAGTTCAACAGGTTCAGCTCTTAATCTGTAGGCTACTTGCTGTACCCATATGTTGCTATGTCTTCTTTTTATTAAATAAAGGAGCTCCAGGTCATCTTCACTTGATCATTCTTTTTTTTTTTTGCCGAGGTGCTATTTATTTATTTATTTATTTATTTATTTTTAGAAGCGTAATCATTTAAGCTATTTGCAAAATCGTGTCGCACTTGATGTGAATATAAGCAGGCAGGCAGGTCCAAATGTTTTCATTGAAACTCAGAATCAGGTTGAGGTCTTTAAAACTTCACCAAACACTATTTTTATTGCAACTTCGACATTTTCTGTTGCCTTCAAACACCACACTGCTGCTTCACAGAGCAGTCCTCCCCTCCCCTCCCCTCTCCTCCTCTCTTCTCTTCTCCTCTCTTCTCCTCCTCTCCTCTCCTCTCCTCTCCTCTCCTCCCTCTTCTCCTCTCCTCTCCTCTCCTCCCCTCTCCTCTCCTCCCTCTTCTCCTCTCCTCTCTTCTCCTCCTCTCCTCTCCTCTCCTCTCCTCCCTCTTCTCCTCTCCTCTCTTCTCCTCCTCTCCTCTCCTCTCCTCTCCTCCCTCTTCTCCTCTCCTCTCCTCTCCTCCCCTCTCCTCTCCTCTCCTCCTCTCCTCCTCTCTTCTCTGTGGCGCTGCATCTAGAAGCTGCAGTGTTGATTGGCTGTCACTTGTGCCATGCAGCCAATCAGTGGACGCTGTAGGCGGGACATAGTCACACAGCCCAGAGTGGTGACTTCAGGCAGAGAGAGACGGCTGCATAAGAGCCAAAGGAGCGCCTTTTAAAATAAACTTATTTATCGGTTATCGGTGGAAAAAACGGCCGATGCTGATTATCATAAAAATGCCGAATATCGGCCGATTATTGGTCGGTCCTTAGTTTTTATAACTTTCCAGGACATAAAATCACTTTCCAGGACATTTTATCAGTTTCCTGGACATTTTTATAACTTTCCAGGACATTTTTGTCACTTTTCAGGACATCTTTATCACTTTTCAAGACATTTTTATCACTTTTCAAGACATTTTTATCACTTTTCAAGACATCTTTATCACTTTTCAAGACATCTTTATAACTTTCTAGGACATTTTTATCACTTTCCAGGACATTTTTATCCCTTTTAAGGACCTTTTATCACTTTTCAGGATAATATTATAACTTTCCAGGACATTTTTATCACTTTCCAGGACATTTTTATCACTTTCCAGGACATTTTTATCACTCATCAGGACATTTTTATCCCTTTTCATCACTTTTCAGGACATAAAATCACTTTCTAGGGTATCTTTATCCCTTTCTAGGACATTTTTATCCCTTTCCAGGACATTTTTATCCCTTTCCAGGACATTTTATAACTTTCTAGAACATTTTTATAACTTTCCAGGACACGTTCATCCCTGCGTACCTTCAGGCTCTTGGGCTGCTGCCGGACCTCCATGGTGTGTTTCTGCCGCAGCTCCTGCTCCCGCCGCTTGTTGTACTCCATCTGATTGGTCAGCTCGGTCTGGTGCTGCGTCCGGATCAGTCGGCCCGGGTTCGCTGCACCGAGCCCAGCTGCCTGAACTCCAGCTCCTGGGTGGACTCGTGGTGCCGCAGCAGCATGGCGCACTCCAGATCCTTCTGGGTCTGCTTCTTGTTCAGGTCCTGGAGGAGGAGGAGGAAGAAGAATAAGCAGACGAAGACGAAGAAGGAGGAGGAAGAGGAGGAAGAGGAGAAGGAGGAGGAGGAAGAAGAATTAGAAGACAAAGACGAAGAAGAAGAAGGAGGAGGAAGAGGAGGAGGAGGAAGAAGACGGCGAAGAAGAAGAAGGAGGAGGAGGAAGAAGAGGAGAAGGAGGAAGTAGAGGAGGAGGAAGAGGAGAAGGAGAAGGAAGAGGAGGAGGAGGAGGAGGAGGAAGAGGAAGGAGGAGGAGGGGGAAGAAGAGGAGAAGGAGGAGGTAGAGGAGGAAGAAGAAGAGAAGGAGGAGGTAGAGGAGGAAGAAGAAGAGGAGGAGGAGGAAGAGGAGGAGGAGAAGGAAGAGGAGGAGGAGGTGGAGGAGGAAAAGGAGAAGGAGGAGGAGGAAGAAGAGGAAGAGGAGGAGGAGGAAGAAGAAGACGAAGACGGAGGAGGAGGAGGAGGAAGAAGACGAAGACGGAGGAGGAGGAGGAGGAAGAAGGAGGAGGAGGAGGAAGAAGAAGGAGGAAGAGGAGGACATAGAGGTCAGCAGCAAGAAGGGAAACAGTACAGGAGTCCATCTTTATGAGTCTCAATCACTGTGATTAATTATACTGACATTAAAAATAGATTAAAACGCTGGTAGATTATTTTCTATCTAACTGATTAATTATTTCTATGAAACAATATTCTCCTCAATTTGTCCACAATTCTGATATTTTATCATTGAGTTAAAGAAGAGTATCAAATCTTTAGTGAAGGACAAATTATGATCAAAATAGTTGCAGATTAATTTCTATGTCGATCTCCTCATCAATAAATCCACTCTAGTAAAGTAACTTTTTAAAAGCTGCTCTTGTTTTAGAAAAAAGGAGTCGGTCACTTCCTAATGCAGCTTATATTTCCTTTTTAACCTTCCTGTCGTCCTCCCGGGTCAAATTGACCCCGTCTGTTTTGGCTGTTCCTTCTTTCCTCCCTTCCTTCCTCCCTCCTTTCCTCCTTTCTCCTTCCTTCCTTTCCTCCTTGTGTTTGGGTCTCACCTCTCTGAGCAGGTCCTGCTGCTTCCTCCCTCCCTCGTTTCCTCCCCTCCTTTCCTTCCTTCCTTCTTTCTTTTCTTCCTTCCTTCCTTCCTCCCCTCCCCCCTTTCCTTCCTCTTCGTTGCTCTGGTGTGTGTTTGGGTTTCACCTCTCTGAGCAGGTCCTGCTGCTTCCTTCCTCCCTCCTTCCTTCCTTCCTCCTTTCTTCCTCCTTCCCTCCCTCCCTCCCTCCTCCTTTCCTCCTTGTGTTTGGGTCTCACCTCTCTGAGCAGGTCCTGCTCCAGGTTGTGACGAGCCAGCAGCATCTTCCCCTCTCCTTTCCTTCTTTCCTCCCTCCCTCCCTCCCTACTCCCTTCTTCCTCCTTCCCTCCCTTCCTCCCTCCCTCCCTCCCTCCCTCCCATTCCTTCCTTCTTTCCTTCCTTTCCTCCTTGTGTTTGGGTCTCACCTCTCTGAGCAGGTCCTGCTCCAGGTTGTGACGAGCCAGCAGCATCTTCCTCTTGTACTGTCGACACTGCAGCTCGTAGTACTGCCGCTGCCTCCGGAGCAGACTGGCCTCCTCCTCCGCCTGCATCTGCTGCAGACACTCCTTCTGACGGATCAGCCACTCCTGCTTCTCACGCTTCGGGGTCGACTGGTTCTCGTTCAGCTCCTGCTCACAAAACAAGAAGATAGTGAAGAGTTAAAGAAGAGGAATTAAAATATTAGAAATATTTTTATCACTACGAGTCGAGTTTAAACTAATATTCTGCTTCACTGATCGAATATTAAACATTTTACAGTGGGGGTGAGAGAGAAAGAAAGAAAGAAAGAAAGGAGAGAAAGAAAGGAAGAAGCAAAGAAGGAAAGAAAGAAAAATATAAGAAAGAAGGAAAGAAAGAAAAGACAGAAAGAAAAAAGAAAAACAAAGAAAGAAAGGAAGGAGAGAAAGAAGGAAAGAAAGAAAGAAAGAAAGAAAGAAAGAAAGAAAGAAAGAAAGAAAGAAAGAAAGAAAGAAAGAAAGAAAGAAAGAAAGAAAGAAAGAAAGAAAGAAAAAAGAAAGAAAGATCTGGAAAGAAAGAAAGAAGCAAAGAAAGAGAGAAAGAAAAACATAAGAAAGAAAGGAAAGAAAGAAAAGACAGAAAGAAAAAGAAAAACAAAGAAAGAAAGGAAGGAGAGAAAGAAGGAAAGAAAGAAAGAAAGAAAGAAAGAAAGAAAGAAAGAAAGAAAGAAAGAAAGAAAGAAAGAAAGAAAGAAAGAAAGAAAAAAGAAAGAAAGATCTGGAAAGAAAGAAAGAAGCAAAGAAAGAGAGAAAGAAAAACATAAGAAAGAAAAGGAAAGAAAGAAAAGAAAGAAGCAAAGAAAGAAAGAAAGAAGGAAAGAGAAACGTGTGTGTGTGTGTGTGTGTATGTGTATGTGTGTGTGAGTGTGTGTGTGCGTGCCTCTTTCAGCTGGTCCTTGCGCTGGCGGTACTGGCGTTTCTGTGACTCCAGTAAACTTGTGAGCTCTTTCTTCTGCTGACCCAGAATGTGCTGCTGGAACTTCTTCTCCTCCGCTAGAGCTGCTTTGGTCTGCAGGAGAGGACACAAAGAGATTAATCATCTTCATCATCTTCATCATCATCATCATCATCATCACCACCATCATCATCACCACCATCATCATCACCACCATCATCACCACCATCATCATCACCATCAGTAGTAATAGTAGTAGTAGTATTAATATTAGTAGTATTATGGTCTGGTACCTCTTTCTCCAGGATGTAGTAGTAGTAGTTGTAATAGTATTAATAGTAGTATTAATAATAATAGTAGTAGTAGTAATAGTAGTAGTAGTAGTATTACTAGCAGTATAATGGTGTGGTACCTCTTTCTCCAGGATGTAGTATTAGTACTAGTATTAATAATAGTAGTAGTAGTAGTTGTAATAGTATTAATAGTAGTATTAATAATAATAGTAGTAGTAGTAGTAGTAATAGTAGTAGTAGTAGTATTACTAGCAGTATAATGGTGGTACCTCTTTCTCCAGGATGGCCTGTAGTAGTAGTATTAGTAGTAGTAATAGTAGCCGCAGTAGTACTAGTATTAATAATAGCAGTAGTAGTAGTAGTAGTATTAATAGCAGTATAATGGTGTGGTACCTCTTTCTCCAGGATGGCCTGGTGCTTCTTGCCCAGCTTGTCGGCCTCGGTGGAGAAGCTGTTCCTCTGGTTCTCCAGCTCCTTGTCCAGTTTCAGCTGGTGCTCGTCCATCTCCGCCTTCAGCTTGTTCTCCAGCCCCATCAGCTGCTTCTGGTGCTGCCGCCTCATGCGCTTGTATCCCGACATCTGCTCCCGCAGCGCCGAGCCCTGCTCGTGCTCCTGGATCTGACGGGTCACCTGCAGGAGGACACGCCCATTTCAGGATGTCTCCACATTCATGACTCAAGACCTTTAAAACCTCTTTGACCTGAGGTTGAGCATAGCTCAGTGGGTAGAGCACCCGCCCCATGTGTTGAGGCTACAGTCCTCGCTGCAGGCGACCCCGGTTCGAATCCCGCACTGAGCGGTCCTATCCTGCGTGTCATTCTCTCTGCCTCCTGTTTCCTCTCTCTCTACTAACCTGTACATTAAATGCAAAAAAGCGCCAAAAAATATATTTAAAAAAAAAAAAACCTCTTTAACCTTCATGTCGTCCTCCAGGGTCAAATTGGGTTTTGACTGTTCCTTCTTTCCTTTCCTCCCTTCCTTCCACCCTCCTTCCTTCCTTCCTTCCCTCCTCCCTTCCTCCCCCTTTCCTTCCTTCCTTTTCTTCCTTTCCTCCTCCTTTTCTTCCTTCCTTCCCTCCTCCCTTCCATCCTTCCTCCCTTCCTTCCTTCCTTCCCTCCTCCCTTCCTCCCCCCTTTCCTTCCTTCCTTCATTCCTTCCTCCTTTTCTTCCTTCCTTCCCTCCTCCCTTCCTCCCTCCCTTCCATCCTCCCTCCCTCTCTCCCTCCAATGATGATAAATAAAATGAACAGACATTTTCAGGTGTGAATGATGAGTGAACGCACCAGAGAGGCCGTCCGGATGGTGGCGAAGTGGTCCCGGTTACGGTAGTAGGCTCGACGGCGGCCGGCAGACGGAGCCTGAGGCTGATCCATCTCCGGCTGGTAAGGATCATCATAGATGTTGTCCTGACCCTGAAGAGGAGGAGGAAGAGGAAGAGGAGGGAGGAGGAAGGAGGAAGATGAAGGAAGAGGAGGAAGGAGGAAGGAGGAGGAAGGAAGAAGAGGAGGGAGGAGGAGGAGGAGGAAGAGGAAAAGGAGGAAGGAGGGAGAAGAGGAGGAGGAAGAGGAAGGAGGAGGAGGAAGAGGAAGGAGGAGGAGGAGGGGGGAGGAAGAGGAGGAGGAGGAGCAGGAGGAGGGAGAGGGAGAGGAAGAGGAAGGAGGAGGAGGAGGAGGAGGTAGAGGAGGAGGAAGAGGAGGAAGGAGGAGGAGGAAGAGGAAGAGGAGGAAGAAGAGGAAGGAGGAAGTGGAAGGAGGAGGAGAAGGAGGAGAAGGGGGAGGAACAAGGAGGAAGGAGGGAGAAGAGGAAGGAGGAGGAAGGAGGAGGATAAGTAGGAGGAGAAGGGGGAGGAGGAGGAGGGAGAGGGAGGAAGGAGGAGGAGAAGGAGGAGGAGTAGGAGGAAGAGGAAGAGGAGGAGGAGGAGGAGGAGACTTTAAATCACACAAGAAAACAAAGTGAGCTACACTGACTCCTCAAACAGTGTGTGTCTCTCTCTCTCTGTGTGTGTGTGTGTGTGTGTGTGTGTGTGTGTGTGTGTGTGTGTGTGTGTGTGTGTGTGTGTGTGTGTGTGTGTGTGTGTGTGTGTGTGTGTGTGTACCGTGGGCCTGTGTATGATGGAGCTGTGTGTGTGTGTGTGTGTGTGTGTGTGTGTGTGTGTGTCTGCCTGTGTGTGTGTGTCTGTGTGTGTGTGTGTGTGTGTGTGTGTGTGTGTGTGTACCGTGGGCCTGTGTATGATGGAGCTGTGTGTGTGTGTGTCTGCCTGTGTGTGTGTGTGTGTGTGTGTGTGTGTACCGTGGGCCTGTGTATGATGGAGCTGTGTGTGTGTGTGTGTGTGTGTGTGTGTGTGTGTGTGTGTGTGTGTGTGTGTACCGTGGGTGTGTGTACGATGGAGCTGTGTGTGTGTGTGTGTGTGTGTGTGTGTGTGTGTGTGTGTGTGTGTGTGTCTGTATCGTGGGCCTGTGTATGATGGAGCTGTGTGTGTGTGTGTGCGTACCGTGTGTGTGTGTGTGTGTGTGTGTGTGTACCGTGGGCCTGTGTATGATGGAGCTGTGTGTGTGTGTGTGTGTGTGTGTGTGTGTGTGTGTGTGTGTGTGTGTGTGTACCGTGGGTCTGTGTATGATGGAGCTGTGTGTGTGTGTGTGTGTGTGTGTGTGTGTGTGTGTGTGTGTGTGTGTACCGTGGGTCTGTGTATGATGGAGCTGTGTGTGTGTGTGTGTGTGTGTGTGTGTGTGTGTGTACCGTGGGTGTGTGTATGATGGAGCTGTGTGTGTGTGTGTGTGTGTGTGTGTGTGTGTGTGTGTGTGTGTGTGTGTGTGTGTGTATGTGCGTGTGCGTGTGCGTGTGTGTACCGTGGGCCTGTGTATGATGGAGCTGTTGGACGTCACCGTGTGCTCTCCCTCCTGCATCATGGCCATCTCACTGCTGCTGTCGTCGGAGGCGTCGGCCAGACTGTTCACTGAGCTGCTCTGAGAGCTCGCTGAGATCGACATGCTGGGGACAGACTGAGAGCTCTCCATGCTGTTCACTGTGCCCGTCCTCAACAGGTACTGCTCCACCTCCTGAGGGAGGAAGGGAGGAAGGTAGGGGGGGGGGGGGAGAGAAGGAGGTAGGAAGGAGGGAGGGAGAAAGGAAGAAAGGGGATGGAGTAAGGAAAGAAGGAAGGGAGGGAAGAAAGGAAAGAAAGAAAGAGAAGGAGGGAGGGAGGTGGGAAGGTAAGGGGGGGAGGAAGAGAGAAGGAGGGAGGGAGGAAGGAAGGAAAGAAAGGAAGGAGGGAGGGAGAAAGGGGATGGAGTAATGAAAGAAGGAAGGGAGGAAAGGAAAAAAGAAAGAGAGAAGGGGGGAGGGAGGGAGGGAGGAAGGTGGGAAGGTAAGGGAGGGAGGGAGGGAAGGAGGAAGGAAGGAAGGGAAGGAAGGAGGGACGGAAAGAAGGAAGGGAGGAAGGTAGGGGGGGAGGAAAGAGAGAAGGAGGGAGGGAGGAAGCAAGGAAGGGAAGCAAGGAAGGAGGGAAGGAAAGAAGGAGAGAGAGAAGGAGGAAGGAAGGACAGGAAAGAAGGAGGGAGGGAGAAAGGAAGAAAGGGGATGGAGTAAGGAAAGAAGGAAGGGAGGAAAGGAAAGAAAGAAAGAGAGAAGGAGGGAGGGAGGGAGGGAGGGAGGGAGGAAGGAAAGAAGGACAGAGGAAAGAAGGAGGGAAAGAGGGAGGAAGGAAGGAAGGAAGGAAAGAGAGAAGGAGGGAGGGAGGGAGGACGGAAAGAAGGAAGGGAGGAAGGTAGGTGGAGGAAAGAAGGAAGGAAAGAGGGAGGGAGGAAAGAAGGAGGGAGAGAGGAAGGAAGGAAGGAAGGAAGTTAGGGGGGGAAGAGAGAAGGAGCGAGGAGATGGAGTTAGGAAAGAAGGAAGGGAGGGAGAAAGGAAGAAAGGGGATGAAGTAAGGAAAGAAGGAAGGGAGGAAGGTGGGGGGGGAGAAGGAGGGAGGGAGGAAGGAAGGACAGGAAGGAGGGAAGGAAAGGAGGGAGGGAGGGAGGGAGGAAGGAGGGAAGGAAAGGAGGGAGGGAGGGGGGAGGAAGGAAGGAAGGAAGGGGATGGAGTAAGGAAAGAAAGAAAGAGAGAAGGAGGGAGGAAGGAAGGGAGGGAGGGAGGGAGGGAG
>NC_070595.1:29057022-29187022 GCF_027409825.1 Scomber japonicus
AAGTATTGAGATCCTTTATTTATAGGTGTTAAAGGCAAAAGGAAAGAAGGAAGGAAGAAAGTAAGGAAGTATTGAGATCCTTTATTTATAGGTGTTAAAGGCAAAAGGAAAGAAGGAAGGAAGGAAGGTAGGAAGTATTGAGATCCTTTATTTATAGGTGTTAAAGGCAAAAGGAAAGAAGGAAGGAAGAAAGGAAGGAAGAAAGGAAGGAAGGAAGGAAGGAAGGAAGGAAGGAGTTAAAGGTCACATTTCTAACCAGGCCTGATTTTAGCAGCAGAGATGGAAATCTGGGCCATGGTGTATCTGCAGTCCTACTTCCTCTCCGAGTGTTTGTTCTTCCTTCCTCCTTCCTCCTTCCCTTCCTTTCTCCCTCCTCCTTCCATACTCCTTTCCTTCCTTCCTGCTTTCTCTGCTCCCTCCTCCTTCCTTCCTCCTTCCCTTCCTTTCTCTGCTCCCTCCTCCTTCCATACTCCTTCCCTTCTTTCCTCTGCTCCCTCCTCCTTCCATACTCCTTCCCTTCCTTTCTCTGCTTCCTCCCTCTTTTCCCCCTTTCCTTCCTTCCTCCCTCCCTCCCTCCTTCTCTCTTTCCTTCCTTCCTCCTTCCCTTCCTTTCTCTGCTCCCTCCTCCTTCCATACTCCTTTCCTTCCTTTCTCTGCTCCCTCCTCCTTCCATACTCCTTTCCTTCCTTCCTTCCTGCTTTCTCTGCTCCCTCCTCCTTCCATACTCCTTTCCTCCCTTCCTTCCTCCCTCCCTCCCTCCTCCTTCCATTCCTTCCTTCCTCCCTCCTCCCTTCCTCTTTTCCTCCTTACTCCTTTCCTTCCTACCTCCCTCTTTCCTTCCGTCCTCCCTCTTTTCCTCCTTTCCTTCCCTTCTCCCTCCCTCCTTACTCCTTTCCTCCTTCCTTACTCCTTTCCTTCCGTCCTCCCTCTTTTCCTCCTTTCCTTCCTTTCTCCCTCCCTCCTTACTCCTTTCCTACTTCCTTACTCCGTTCCTTCCTTCTCCCTTTCCTTCCTTCCTTCTCGTTTTCCTTCCTTCCTCCCTCCCTCCTTATTCCCTCCCTTCTTACTCTTTTCCTTCCATCCTTCCTTCTTTCCTTCCTCCCTCCTTCCTTCTTACCCTTTTCCTCCTTCCATCTCTCTTTCCTTCCTTCCTCCTTCCTTCTCTCTTTCCTTCCTTTCTCCTTTCCTTCCTTCCTCCTTCCCTCCTTATTTCCTTCTTACTCTTTTCCTTCCATCCTTCCTCCTTTCCTCCCTCCTTACTCTCTTTCCTTCTTTCTCTCTTTCCTTCCTTCCTTCCTCCCTCCCTACTCTTTTCCTTCCATCCTTCCTTCTTTCCTCCCTCCTTCTTCCCTCCCTCCCTATTCCCTCCTTACTCCCTTCCTTCTTACCCTTTTCCTTCCATCCTTCCTTCTCTCTTTCCTTCCTTCCTCCCTCCCTCCCTCCCTCCCTCCCTCCCTCCCTCCCTCCCTATTCCCTCCTTACTCCCTCCCTCCCTATTTCCTCCTTACTCCCTTCCTTCTTACCCTTTTCCTTCCATCCTTCCTTCTCTCTTTCCTTCCTTCCTCCCTCCCTCTTCCCTCCTTACTCCCTTCCTTCTTACTCTTTTCCTTCCATCCTCCTTTCCTCCCTCCTTCCTCCTTTCCTTCCTTCCTTCTATCATGTGTAATAATGTAGTGAATCTAGATCTGGGCCATGGTGTATCTACAGTCCTACTTCCTCTCTCGTGTTTCTCGGGGCCTCGGCTGACTGACAGACATCATTTAGAGTTTATTTCAGTTTCACGTCGGCAGCGATTTATAGAACCAAACCACAACCTGTCCTACTAAAGAAAAAAGAAAAGAAGAAAAAAGAAAAAAGAAAAAAGAAAAAAGAAAAAACCTGCCGATAGCTTTTTGACACACGTGTGTAAATCAGGGGTGTGAAACATGCGGCTCGTGGGCCAGAACCGGCCCGCCAAGGGGTCCACTCCGGCCCACTTCCTGTCTGCTTTTCCTTCCTTCTTTTCATTCTTTGTTACTTAATTCCTTTCTTTCCTTCCATCTTTCCTTACTGTTTTCTCTTCCTTTCCTTCCTTCCTTCCTGTCTTCTCTCCCTTCTCCTTCCTTCCTTCCTGTCTTCTCTCCCTTCTCCTCCTTCCTTCCTTCCTTCCTGTCTTCTCTTCCTTCCATCTTTCCTTCCCGTCTTCTCTCCCTTCTCCTCCTTCTTTTCCTTCTTTCCTTCCTTCCTTCTCTTTCCTTCCTTCCTTTCTTCCTGTCTTCTCTCCCTTCTCCTCCTCCTTTCCTTCCTTCCTTCTCTCCCTTCTCCTCCTTCTTTTCTTCCTTCCTTCTCTCCCTTCTCCTCCTTCTTTTCTTCCTTCCTTCCTTCCTTCCTTCCATCCTTCTCCTCCTTCCTTCCACCTGTCCTGTCTTCCTTCCATCTTTTCTTCCTGTCTTCTCTTCCTTCCTTCCCTCCTTCCTTCTATCCTTTTCTTGTTTCCTTCCTTCCATCTTTCCTTCCTGTCTTCTCTTCCTTCCTTCTATTTGTCCTTTTTTCCATCTTCCCTTCCTTCCTCACTCCTTGACTCTTTCCTTCCTTCCTTCCTTCCTTCCTTCAACGCTGTCAATCACTGAGACAATTTAGAGGCCTGGATGTTTCCGTCTGTCTACAATATTTTATCTTCCTTTGCTGTATCTTTTAATCTTTCTTTGCAATAAGGATGGATAGATGGATAGATAGATAGATAGATAGATAGATAGATAGATAGATGGATAAAATTTAAGATTAATGATCCTAAATCCTAAAGACAATGACTCCTGAAAAGAATCAGGCAGTAGAAAGCCTTAACAACCTTTAAACCCTCCTGTCTCTGAGTACGTAGATAAGTAGTATTAATATTCAAAGCTGTTAAAGCGGAGAGACGAGCTCGTTAAACGTCGGTGTGTTTTCTGCAGCGTGTCTCTGAAACTCAGACTGAGAGCGTCGGTGAGAGAGCTGTGGAGGTGTCAGTCTACCACACGGCCCCCACAATGCATCACAGGTGGAATCAGAAGCACACATAACACACACACACACACACACAGATTAATGCAATCCATAACGCGTTCATTTTTTAAAATCTCATTTTAATGTAGCAAGCCTTTTTTGTCCCTTCTACTCCCCCGTAGACGGCTCCTCTAGCTGTAGCGCTATGCTTTGAAGTGGCCTCCTGCAGTAAACCTACCGCGCTGATGGAAAGTAAGAGAGCTACTGGACTTTTGAACGGCTTGTTTAACTTTAAAACACTTCCAGACGCTTCAGTTGACAAGTCAAAAGTAAAATGCAACCTGTGTCAAACGGAGTTTAACTACCACCGGAGTACGTGGAGTTTGAGTTAGCACCTCCACGCTAAACACCCAGGTGCAGCCAAGCCAGCCTCAGCTCCACCAAAGGACCATTTTGGAGTGTGGGAGTCGCAGCAGAGCCGTGATTGATTCCCAGTTAAGACACTCTGGTAAGAAATGCTTTACATTATGGGCTTAAAACTGCCTTCAAATGGAAAATAACAGGATTTTAAACACGCAATTCAAAACGCCATTAATCGCGATTAACTATGGAAACTCTGCGATTAATCTCGATTTACAAAATTAATCGTTTGACAGCCCCATTTTTATCTCATTCATGCTGAATCCTTCTTTTCCTTTGAGGTTAGTAGATTCAAAAAATAACGTTAACGTGTTTTTTTCTGCCACAGACAAAGATCAACGCTCTCCCGCCCGTGTTCGTCGTCTTTACTCACAAAATAAACGGCTCCGAAGCTGCCATGGCCGATCTCCCGCAGGTCGGCGAACAGCTTCTCGGGATCATCTTTGCAGAAGAGATCTGCCACATCGGGGTCCTTCAGATTGCCCGCCCGTGCACTCGAGGGCATGGCCAGGGCCTGGAGAAGAGAAGAGGAGAGGAGAGGAGAGGAGAGGAGAGGAGAGGAGAGGAGAGGAGAGGAGAGAGGGGGAGGGGGGGTTAGGGTTAGGGCTGCTGAGTTTTCTGCTTTGATTGAAATAAAATAATGAGAAATGGCTGAACCGGTCATAACCACAGACTGTATAAAAGAAATGGACGTAACATCCGTGACGTCACCCATTGGTTTGTGGACTGCTGCTCGGAAGCCAATAGTTTCTAATCTAGGCAGCGCCATCTTGAAAAATTCAGGTGCATCCTGGGAAAAATAAAAACACGGATTCTACTAACCCTCTTACCCTAACCCTCCTACCCTCCTACACTCCTTCCCTCCTTTCCTTCCTCCTCCCTCCCTACCTTTCTTCCCTCCTCCCTCCCTCCTTCCTTTCATTCCTTCCTCCCTTTCCTCTCTCCTTCTCTTTCCTTCTTCTCCCTTTCTTCTTCTCCCTTTTTTCCGTCCTTCTTTCCTTCCTCCCTCCCTTCTACCTTATTCCTCCCTCCCTCCCTCCTACCTTCCTTCCTTCTTTCCTCCATCCTTCCTTATTTCCTTTCCTCCCTTCCGTCCTCCACTCCCTTTCTTCCTTCTGTCCTTCCTTCCTTTCTCCCTCCTGCCTGCCTTCTTTCCTTCCTCCCTCCTTCCTTGCTTCTTTCCTCCATCCTTCCGTCCTCCATCCCCCTTCTTTCCTTCTGTCCTTCCTTCCTTTCTCCCTCCCTGCCTTCTTTCCTCCATCCTTCCTTCTTTCCTAATTTCCTTTCCTCCCTTCCGTCTTCCATCCCCCTACCTTCCTTCTGTCCTTCCTCCCCCTACCTTCTTTCCTATGTCCTTCTTTCCTTCCTCCCTCCTTTCTACCTTCTTTCCTCCATCCTTCCTTATTTCCTTTCCCCCCTTCCGTCCTCCATCCCCCATTCTCCCTCCCTGCCTTCTTTGCTTTACTCCCTTCCTTCCTTCTGTCCTTCCTTCCCCCTACCTTCCTTCCTCCATCCTTCCTTTCTCCCTCCCTGCCTTCTTTCCTTCCTTCCTTGACTCGAACACATATATGAAGCTTATACAGACATGAATAAAGTGATAAGAGCAGCAGAGAACAGCTGACCATCACTTTGTCCCAGTTCTCCTGGAGGGATTTCCCTTTATGTTTTATATTTGGATCACGACGGGCCGTGTTCCTGTTTAGATTGTGAAGCGTCTGTTTTCCACTTCAGTCGGGCAGAAAAATAATTAATGTGTTAAACACGCTGGAAAACGCATCACTGCTGTAAAGTTAAAACTCTCCTCATGTTGTGGACTGAATCAGCTTCCCTGATATTCCCAATCCATGTCCCACCATGGTACTAGTACTTTACTGCAGTACAGTTAGAGGTACTAGTACTTTACTGTAGTACAGTTAGAGGTGCTAGTACTTTACTGTAGTACAGTTTGAAGTACTTGTACTGTACTGTAGTACAGTTAGAGGTACTAGTACTGTACTGTAGTACAGTTAGAGGTACTAGTACTTTACCGTAGTACAGTTAGAGGTACTAGTACTTTACCGTAGTACAGTTAGAGGTACTAGTACTTTACTGTAGTACAGTTAGAGGTACTTGTACTTTACTGTAGTACAGTTAGAGGTACTTGTACTTTAATGTAGTACAGTTAGAGGTACTAGTACTTTACTGTAGTACAGTTTGAGGTACTAGTACTTTACTGTAGTACAGTTAGAGGTACTAGTACTTTACTGTAGTACAGTTAGAGGTACTAGTACTTTACTGTAGTACAGTCTGAGGTACTAGTACTTTACTGTAGTATTTCCATGTGAGGTACTTTCTACTCCACTACATTTATTGAACAGCTTTAGTTACTTTTCAGATGCAGATTTGACTCAATGGAAAATATAACAAGCTTTTAAAATCCAACACATTGTTAAAGATGAAACCAGTCAGCAGTGTGTAGTCGGCTCACATTTCAGATGTCTATGAGTTGTTAACAGCTCCACCAAATACTGATTCTTCCCTCTAAACTTCTCACATGCTTTCATTTCAATAATACATAATACTACTTAAATTTACTGCAGTACTTTTACTGTAATACTGCATACTACATCACTATAATACTGCAGTACTTTTACTGTAATACTGCATACTACATCACTATAATACTGCAGTACTTTTACTGTAATACTGCATACTACATCACTATAATACTGCAGTACTTTTACTGTAATACTGCATACTACATCACTATAATACTGCAGTACTTTTACAGTAGGAGGATTTTACATGGTGTACTTTACACCTTACAATATTTCTTTCTGCCTCTGTAACTTGACATTTAAAAAGATAAATCATTCACTATTTATGAAATAAGGAAAAAAGCCACACAGCAGCTATTTCTGTCATTTTCCAAGAATCAACTCTGCTCGTTCTCACACAGCTTATAACATTTTGTCCGCTGGGGAAACAACTTTTACTCAACTTCCTACTTGGAAACAGAAAAAAACACAAGTTCAGTCGAGTTCAACATGAAGTGCGGCTCGAGACGCTAAAAACAGAAGGAAAAAAAGAAGAGGGGAAACAGACTCCAGACAGTTTCTTTTTTTAAAACAGTGACATGAAATTTGGTGTGTCAGTGGAGCCTAATGACCAGGATCACATGTCTGACCTCAGCTCTGACTTGGAAACTGTTTTTCACAGCAGAGCTTCTTCGTAGTTGTCGAGTTTAACATCAGAACAAACTGAGTATAAAAAGAAACCTCCAACAATTAAACCAAAGCTGTTCCTCACACAGGTGGTCGACTCATCCTTTAATCATCATGAAAGTGTAACTAATCTCACTGGGTGTGTGGTCATTAATGTTCATTCACCACCTGCATCTTTATTTGTAATGAATAAATCTAAACTACTAAATAATCGTAACAGTAAGCCCAAAAAAATATACTTTAACTACCACCGGAGTATGTGGAGTTTGAGTTAGCACCTCCACCCTAAACACCCAGGTGCAGCCAAGCCAGCCTCAGCTCCACCAAAGGACCATTTTGGAGTGTGGGAGTCGCAGCAGAGCCGTGATTGATTCCCAGTTAAGACACTCTGGTAAGAAATGCTTTACATTATGGGCTTAAAACTGCCTTCAAATGGAAAATAACAGGATTTTAAACATGCTATTCAAAACACCATTAATCGCGATTAACTATGGAAACTCTGCGATTAATCTCGATTAATAAATGTTATCGTTTTTCAGACATTTTCTGGAGGAGCTGTATGCAATGGAGATGTGCATGAGCCATTTTTTTTCCACGAAGCTTAAAAATATAACAGCGTGGACTCATCCTAAACAACGCTGAGCATATCCTTCACAATCATGTCAGCACTGACATAAATCATTGAAAAAAGAAAAACAAGAAACTCAATTAATTGAGCAGCCTTACATCACTGCAGACAGCAGCTTTTTGTCCATGTGAAGCCACCGTAGCTCAACTCTGCTCCACATATTTCACACCTGACAACATTATCCTTTACTTTCTGGAAGGTTTTAAACCACGCTGGACTTTTTGTGTGGCTTCGGCTGCATCACGTTCCCTCCAGTCAGCTAGCTAGCAGGCTAACTTACTACCAAGTCAGCTAGCTAGCAGGCTAACTTACTACCGAGTCAGCTAGCTAGCAGGCTAACTTACTACCAAGTCAGCTAGCTAGCAGGCTAACTTACTACCGAGTGAGCTAGCTAGCAGGCTAACTTACTACCGAGTCAGCTAGCTAGCAGGCTAACTGACTACGGAGTCAAAGTAGCCGAGAGCAGCAGTAAAAATTCACTCTGTGTTTCAGGTTCTACTTCAACACAAGAAGTTTAGAGCTCCTCCTAGTGCAGGGGTGTCAAACATGAGGCCCGTGGGCCATATCCGGCCCGCCGAGGGGTCCAATCCGGCCCACTTTCCTTATTCCTCCCTTCCTTCCTTCCTTTCTGTCTTCTTTTCCTTTCTTCCTTCCTTCTTTCCTTCCATCTGTCCTTCCTTCCTTCCTTCCTGTCTTGTTTTTCTTCCTTCCTTCTATCTGTCCTTCCTTGCTTCCTTCCTTCCTTCCTTCCTTCCTTCCATCTTTTTAATGATCCGGCCCACGTGAGATTAAATTGGGCAGTATGTGGCCCTTGAATGAAAATGAGTTTGACACCCATGTCCTAGTGGCTGAAAGTTAAAATCGATTTCCAGTAGCTGTTAATGAACCCAAATACTAGACTACAGTTTAACTCTTGACTTAAGTTTTTAAATTTAAAAAAAAAAAAAAAAGACCACAGCCAACGATTATTCATCCCCCTTTCTTCTTCCTTTCCTTCCTTCCACCTGCCCTTCCTCCCTCCCTCCTTCTCTCCTCCCCTTCCTCATCCCCCTTTCTTCTTCCTTTCCTTCCATCTGTTCTTCCTCCCTCCCTCCTTCTCTCCTCCCTTCCGTCTTTCCTTCCTCCATCCCCCTTTCTTCTACCTTTCCTTCCTTCCTTCCTTCCATCTGTTCTTCCTCCCTCCCTCCTTCTCTCCTCCCTTCCGTCTTTCCTTCCTCCATCCCCCTTTCTTCTTCCTTTCCTTCCTTCCATCTGTTCTTCCTCCCTCCCTCCTCCCTTCCTTCTTTCCTTCCTCCATCCCCCTTTCTTCTTCCTTTCCTTCTTTCCATCTGTCCTTCCTCCCTCTCTCCTTCTTTCCTTCCTCCATCCCCCTTTCTTCTTCCTTTCCTTCCATCTGTTCTTCCTCCCTCCCTCCTTCTCTCCTCCCTTCCGTCTTTCCTTCCTCCATCCCCCTTTCTTCTTCTTTTCCTTCCTTCCTTCCTTCCATCTGTTCTTCCTCCCTCCCTCCTTCTCTCCTCCCTTCCTTCTTTCCTTCCTCCATCCCCCTTTCTTCTTCCTTTCCTTCCTTCCTTCCATCTGTTCTTCCTCCCTCCCTCCTTCTCTCCTCCCCTCCGTCTTTCCTTCCTTCTTCCTTTCCTTCCTTCCATCTGTCCTTCCTCCCTTCCTCCTTCTCTCCTCCCTTCCGTCTTTCCTTCCTCCATCCCCCTTTCTTCTTCCTTTCCTTCCTTCCATCTGTTCTTCCTCCCTCCCTCCTTCTCTCCTCCCTTCCGTCTTTCCTTCCTCCATCCCCCTTTCTTCATCCTTTCCTTCCTTCCTTCCATCTGTTCTTCCTCCCTCCCTCCTCCCTTCCTCCATCCCCCTTTCTTCTTCCATCTGTTCTTCCTCCCTCCCTCCCTCCTTCTCTCCTCCCTTCCTTCTTTCCTTCCTCCATCCCCCTTTCTTCTTCCTTCCATCTGTTCTTCCTCCCTCCCTCCTTCTCGCCTCCCTTCCGTCTTTCCTTCCTCCATCCCCCTTTCTTTCCTTCCATCTGTTCTTCCTCCCTCCCTCCTTCTCTCCTCCCTTCCTTCCTCCATCCCCCTTTCTTCTTCCTTTCCTTCCTTCCATCTGTTCTTCCTCCCTCCCTCCTCCCTTCCTTCTTTCCTTCCTCCATCCCCCTTTCTTCTTCCTTTCCTTCCTCCCTCCCATCTGTCCTTCCTCCCTCCCTCCTTCTCTCCTCCCTTCCTTCCTCCATCCCCCTTTCTTCTTCCTTTCCTTCCTTCCTTCCATCTGTTCTTCCTCCCTCCCTCCTTCTCTCCTCCCTTCCTTCTTTCCTTCCTCCATCCCCCTCTCTTCTTCCTTTTCTTCCTTCCTTCCTTCCATCTGTTCTTCCTCCCTCCCTCCCTCCTCTCCTCCCTTCCTTCTTTCCTTCCTCCACCCCCTTTCTTTCTTTCCATCTGTCCTTCCTCCCTCCCTCCCTCCTTCTCTCCTCCCTTCCTTCTTTCCTTCCTCCATTCCCCTTTCTTCTTCCTTTCCTTCCTTCCATCTGTCCTTCCTCCCTCCCTCCTTCTCTCCTCCCCTTCCTCCATCCCCCTTTCTTCTTCCTTTCCTTCCTTCCATCTGTCCTTCCTCCCTCCCTCCTCCCTTCCTTCTTTCCTTCCTCCATCCCCCTCTTCTTCCTTTCCTTCCTTCCATCTGTTCTTCCTCCCTTCCTCCCTCCTTCTATCCTCCCTTCCTTCCTTCTTTCCTTCCTCCACCCCCTTTCTTCTTCCTTTCTTTCTTTCAATCTGTCCTTCCTCCCTCCCTCCTTCTCTCCTCCCTTCCTTCTTTCCTTCCTCCATCCCCCTTTCTTCTTCCTTTCCTTCCTTCCATCTGTTCTTCCTCCCTCCCTCCCTCCTTCTCTCCTCCCTTCCTTCTTTCCTTCCTCCATCCCCCTTTCTTCTTCCTTTCCTTCCTTCCATCTGTCCTTCCTCCCTCCCTCCTTCTCTCCTCCCTTCCTTCCTTCCTTCCACCATCCCCCTTTCTTCTTCCTCCCTCCCTCCTTCTCTCCTCCCTTCCTTCTTTCCTTCCTCCGTCCTTCCTCCCTCCCTCCTTCTCTCCTCCCTTCCTCCATCCCCCTTTCTTCTTCCTTTCCTTCCTTCCATCTGTCCTTCCTCCCTCCCTCCTTCTCTCCTCCCTTCCTTGTTTCCTTCCTCCACCCCCCTTCCTTCTTCCTTCCTTCCTTCTTTCTTCCCTTCCTCCCTCCCTCCCTCTTTCTCACTTTCTTTCCTCCCCGCTACCTTCCTTCCTTCTTTCCTCCGTCCTTCCTTCCTTCCTCCCTTTCGATGAGTGTCCTATAAAGGGTTAATGTAATTTTCTACCTTTCTTTCCCCCCTCTGCTGTACTGATGCCGCACTGAAACATAAAGTTTTGTGTTACACTCATTCAAAGTAAAAGCTGAATGCCAAATCTTAAATGACAGGTATCATCTTTGAATTGTTGGACATCCATCCTAAGTTACCTGAAAATGAATAAAAGAGGATCCGTCCATTTTAACACTGATTATCAGGGAGCAGGTCACAGAGGCATCAGATTGTGAGGAAACCCAGACATCCTTCACCCCAGCATCGCCCTCCAGCTCCTCCTGGGAGATCTAAGGTGTGTTCTGGGTCTGATGGGGGGGGGCGTCCCAGAGGATCCTACCCACCTCAGCTGGCTCCTTTCACTGTGAAGGAGCAGAATAGCCGAGCTACCCACCCGACACCCTTTTAGTGAGTTGTAAGGAACATGTGTAGCTGTGATTTCAACTTTACAAAAACATGAACATCAACTCCTTCCCTCAAGCAGAAACCTCATGTCTAGAAAGGGCGGAGACGCATCATCCATAATTATATACAGTCAGTGCTTTATATACAGTTAGCTACATGAGTATTATAGTGATGTAGTATGCAGTATTACAGTAAAAGTACTGCAGTATTATAGTGATGTAGTATGTAGTATTACAGTAAAAGTACTGCAGTATTATAGTGATGTAGTATGCAGTATTACAGTAAAAGTACTGCAGTATTATAGTGATGTAGTATGCAGTATTACAGTAAAAGTACTGCAGTATTATAGTGATGTAGTATGCAGTATTACAGTAAAAGTAGTGATATATTATTATATATGACATCATTAGATTATTAATAGTGAAGCATCAGTGTTAGAGCAGCATGTTACTGTTGTAGCTGCTGAAGGTGGAGCTAGTTTATACTACTTTATATACAGTTAGCTAGTTTATACTACTTTATATACAGTTAGCTAGTTTACACTACTTTATACAGTTAGCTAGTTTATACTACTTTATATACAGTTAGCTAGTTTACACTACTTTATATACAGTTAGCTAGTTTATACTACTTTATATACAGTTAGCTAGTTTACACTACTTTATATACAGTTAGCTAGTTTACACTACTTTATATACAGTTAGCTAGTTTATACTACTTTATATACAGTTAGCTAGTTTATACTACTTTATATACAGTTAGCTAGTTTACACTACTTTATATACAGTTAGCTAGTTTACACTACTTTATATACAGTTAGCTAGTTTATACTACTTTATATACAGTTAGTTAGTTTATACTACTTTATATACAGTTAGCTAGTTTACACTACTTTATATACAGTTAGCTAGTTTATACTACTTTATATACAGTTAGCTAGTTTACACTACTTTATATACAGTTAGCTAGTTTATACTACTTTATATACAGTTAGCTAGTTTATACTACTTTATATACAGTTAGCTAGTTTATACTACTTTATATACAGTTAGCTAGTTTACACTACTTTATATACAGTTAGCTAGTTTATACTACTTTATATACAGTTAGCTAGTTTATACTACTTTATATACAGTTAGCTAGTTTATACTACTTTATATACAGTTAGCTAGTTTAGTCCAGTGGTTCCCAACCTAGGGGTGGGGCCCCTCCAAAGGGCCAGCAGATAAATGTGAGGGCTGCTGAGATGATTAATGGGAAAGAAGAAAAAACAAAGTTCTGATACACAAATGTGTTTTCAGTTTTTGGACTTTTTCTCTAATCTTTGATTTTTGCCGAAATATTGGATCATTTGAACATTTATTGAAATGAAAGCATGTGAGAAGTTTAGAGGGAAGAATCAGTATTTGGTGGAGCTGTTAACAACTCCTAGACATCTGAAATGTGAGCCGACTACACACTGCTGACTGGTTTCATCTTTAACAATGTGTTGTATTTTAAAAGCTTGTTATATTTTCCATTGTGTCAAATCTGCATCTGAAGAGTAACTAAAGCTGTTCAATAAATGTAGTGGAGTAGAAAGTACAATATTTCCCTCTGAGTAGCATCACATGGAAATACTACAGTAAAGTACTAGTACCTCAAACTGTTCTTAAATAAATCACTTGACTAAACCTAACCATTAGTATTTAGCTTTGACTTGTTTACATTATTTCACATTGTACTAAAAAGGCCAAATCTGAGACCACAGGGCGGCCCCCGGACCACAGATTTGACCCCCCCCCCCCCCCCCTCTCTCTCTCCTCTCTCTCTGTCTCCCCCGCCCTCTCTTTCTCTCTCTGTCTCCCCCCGTACTCCCCCCTCCCTCTCTGTGTGTGTGTGTATGAAACAGCTAACTAGCCCAGTTAGCTCTACGCTACTTGTAGCAGCTAGTGCTAGTTAGCTCGATGCTACATGCTACATGTCTTACCGCGGCTTATTGATGGTTTCCTCTCCGGACCGAAAACAACCGTTAGCAGCAGCCGAGCCTCAATCCCGCATAGCCCGGTGTGTGTGTCCCTCTCACGGCAGACGGTCAACACGACGTGGGCTCCATTTCCACGACCGTTCCTCCCGTTGTGTGTTTCACTGGTTATAAATCGGTTAACGGCGGCTCTAACGGTTCCTAGCCGCCGGAGCTAACGGAGCTAGCGTTGCTCTCCCCGGTAACGGAGGCTGTTCTGCGGGGTGTGGCTGCTATCTCTGCACGGTGACACACATACAAGCATACTGCACCCCCCTCCTTCCTTTTTAAATTACACCCCAGGCTTAGTAATCTGCGTCCCGGTCCCTCCGCTGCCGCTGGACTCGTTTCTGACACCGTGTTTTTTTGTTCTTTTGCTAAAACACAAGATGGCTCAGAGCGGGGCGGGACCAGAGCTGACCGGACGTTGGCTCGGTCTGCTTCCTGTGCTTCACAAAATAAAAGTCCTGTCATAACAAAACAAACACTAAGGAGCACAAACCAGGGTTGTTATAGTTAACTAAAACTAAGACTAGCAGTGAAAAGATTCGTTTTTGTAACGAAACGTTAATAAAAACTACAAGTGTGACTTAAACTAACAACCAGGAGCCCAAAAAGTCAGAATATAAATTAATATAATAAGCTATAAATGGATTGTGGCACTCCTCTTTGTTCTGGAGAGATTCATGTTTGTGTTGAATCAACAGCCAGCAGCCGAAAATGAACATTTAAGCAGTTTTTCTTGCTCTAATGATTCCTCCTGTTCATACTGAGCATTAGATCCTTCATCATGTTTACAATGGAAGTGATGGAGGACTAAATCCACAGTCCTCCTTCTGTGGAAACATGGATTTAAAAGTTGATCTGAAGCTAATATAAAGCTTCAGAGTCTGAATGAGTCAAATCTTCATCTTCTATGTTTCAACGTTACAGTGTTTTTAGTAGCAAAGTCTTTTTGTTACTATACTTCCACCACAGAGAAACAGGAAACACTAAGAGGGAATCTGATGCTAAAAAGACTGTAAATGTGTCAGATATCACTGATATGACTAACTCACACTGATGAAGCTCAATAGAAGCTGATCAGAGACTTTAAATGATACAGTCCTCCATCACTGAACACTGGAAGCACATTTGAAGGAGATCTTTTAATAGTCAGTATGAACAGGAGGAATGATTGCAGAGAGGAAAACCTGCCTGCTGCTTTAAGTCTCCTGTTTTTAGTGTAACATGATGTACAGACAACAATCACTGGATTAAAAATATGATGATTCTCAGGCAAGTTGTGCTATGATAGGGAACATCTTTATTCTATGAGTACTAAGCAGATTTAAGGAAGTGTATCTGAGGCTGAATCTACGAATATGTGTATCATATCTGTGTTCAGATTTAACCGAGTTCAGTTATCACTCATAGAAAACGTCTGCCAAAAGACCCTGAATAGTTAGTCCGTGTGCTTTACTCACCGCTGCCGAGAGTCCGCAGTACTAAAAATAGAATCAAAATAGGACAGAAAATACTAAAAACAGTAAACTGGATCTTTATATAAGTAAATCTGCAATATATAAATGTGCAATATGCAGAAGTTCCTTAGATTATAAACATGTGAATGTCCCTGAGATTTACATACAGATTATACCTTCATACAGATTAAAATAAATACATGTGCAATGAATGAGATGTGTAATGTCCCTGTGCAGTATATTGCTTTTCTTCATTTACTCTCCTTGTCATTGATCTGGTTTTTGTCCCTGATTCTTTCTTAAGATACACTTTAACCCTCCTGTTGTGTTCGAGTCAAGGAAGAAAGGGAGGAAGAAGGAAGAAAAGGAGGGAGGGAGGGAGGGAGGAAGGAGGGAAGGAAGGGAGTAAAGGAAAGAAGGCAGGGAGGAAGGAAGGAAGGACGGAGGAAAGAAGTAAGGAAGGACGGTAGGAGGGAGGGAGGAAAGAAGGTAGGAGGAAGGAAGGAAGGAAGGAGGGAAGGGAGGAAAGGAAAGAAGGGATGAAGGAAGGACGGAGGAAAGAAGTAAGGAAGGAAAGAAGGTAGGAGGGAGGGAGGAAAGAAGGTAGGAGGGAGGGAGAAAGGAAGGAAAGAAGGACATAGGAAAGAAGGAAGGGATGAAGGAAGGACGGAGGAAAGAAGTAAGGAAGGAAAGAAGGTAGGAGGGAGGGAGGAAAGAAGGAAAGAAGGATGGGGAAAGGAGGAAGGAAAGAAGGAATGGGGGAAAGAGAGAAGAAGGAAAGAAAGAGAGAAGGAGAAAGGAAGGACATATGGAAGGAAGGAAGGAAGGAAGGAAGGCAGGAAGGCAGGAAGGAAAGAAGGAACAGTCAAAACAGATGGGTCAGGACGACAGGAAGGTTAAGGTACTTAATTATCCAGTAAACTAAATATTAGTTGATGAAAGGAACATTTTTTAAAACCGATTTAAAAATCAGTTTCTCCTTTAAAAACAATGAGTCAGATAGTTATGAAACTCCTCAACTGTGAAAGGTCAGAACTGATGTACCGCATCTGGAGTGAAATAGTGACACCTAAAGGCGATTCTGTGTACTGCACCTCTATTTTCAGACAACATACTTTCATTGCAGTACATTCACTCCCATAGACACATGCTGCCTTCTTATCATGTCTTCATTATCAGTGACCAGTAATATGTTTTATTATTTCATTTCAGTTAATTCAACCAAGGAGGTTCTGATGATCTTTAAAAAGCATTGTCTAAACTGAAGCCATTAAAAACAGGAATATGAAACCAAACACCACATGAAGATTTTTATATATCAATCATATTTATTGCAAAGTCCAGCAATGCAAAAATGAAAAACCCCTGACAACAAAGTTTAACCTTTACATCAGTGGCAAGACAATAGCAGCACTGCAGAATGTTTTTTTACAAGTTTTGATTTTTATATTTTATATTAATAAAAGTTTTTACATTAAATCTGTGGATAACAAAATGAACACAAACCTTCTGTAAATCCCAATTATTATAATTATAAACATGTTACATTTAATACTGTCTCCTTAAACAAGAGAAGCATTAAAACCATTGAGCTGTATTATTTGTACAGTCCCCACAGATGTAGTGTTATAAATCTATTTCATTCTTAAATTAATTTAAAGAAAGAAAGAAAACATAGGCCTGCATTCCCACTGCACCGTTACAGAACATTAAACTCACAAAGACAAAAAGTATAAAACAAACTCAACAGTTCCAGTGATCATAGAGTCCATATTAAAGGCCACTTTAGTCCACTTCCTCGATGGTGGGCCCCTGGGAGCCGGCTCGTGCCTGCTCTCCACAGCTGCCTGCAGGCATCCCTCCCTGATACAACTTGCTGATGATGGGGTTACACACTTTCTCCAGCTCTTTCTGCTGGTGTTGGTACTCCTCTTTATCAGCCAGCTGGTTGTTCTCCAGCCAGCTGATGGTCTCCTCACACTTCTCCGTCACCTTCTTCTTGTCCTCCTCGCTGATTTTGCCCTTCATGTTCTCGTCCTGCACGCTGCTCTTCATGTTGAAGGCGAAGGACTCCAGCGAGTTTTTGGCAGCGATTTTGTCCCTCTGAAGCTCGTCCTCCTCTTTGTATTTGTCGGCGTCCTGCACCATCCTCTCGATCTCTTCTTTGCTCAGTCGGCCCTTGTCGTTGGTGATGGTGATCTTGTTCTCTTTGCCGGTGCTTTTGTCCACCGCCGACACGTTCAAAATGCCGTTGGCGTCGATGTCGAAGGTGACCTCGATCTGCGGGACCCCTCGTGGGGCAGGTGGGAGTCCTGTCAGCTCAAACTTGCCCAGCAGGTTGTTGTCCTTGGTCATGGCTCTCTCCCCTTCGTAGACCTGGATGAGGACTCCGGGCTGGTTGTCAGAGTAGGTGGTGAAGGTCTGGGTTTGTTTGGTGGGGATGGTGGTGTTGCGTTTAATCAGAGACGTCATGACTCCTCCGGCTGTCTCAATACCCAGAGACAGAGGCGCCACGTCCAGCAGCAGCAGGTCCTGAACGTTGGCCGAGGTGTCACCTGTGAGAATGGCGGCCTGGACGGCGGCACCGTAAGCCACCGCCTCATCTGGGTTGATGCTCTTGTTCAGCTCCCTGCCATTAAAGAAGTCCTGCAGGAGTTTCTGGATTTTGGGGATTCGGGTGGAGCCTCCGACCAGGACCACGTCGTGGATCTGTCCCTTGTCCATTTTGGCGTCCCTCAGAGATTTCTCCACCGGCTCCAGTGTTCCCCTGAACAGGTCGGAGCACAGCTCCTCAAAGCGAGCCCTGGTGATGGAGGTGTAGAAGTCGATGCCCTCAAACAGAGAGTCGATCTCAATGCTGGCCTGGGAGCTGGAGGACAGGGTCCTCTTGGCCCTCTCACAAGCTGTGCGCAGCCTCCTCAAGGCTCTCTTGTTCTGGCTGATGTCCTTCTTGTGTTTCCTCTTGAACTCCTCCACAAAGTGGTTGACCATGCGGTTATCAAAGTCTTCTCCGCCCAGGTGAGTGTCTCCAGCTGTGGCTTTGACCTCAAAGATACCGTCATCGATTGTCAGGATGGACACGTCAAAGGTGCCTCCGCCCAGGTCAAAGATCAGGACGTTACGTTCTGCTGACTTGCCTTTGTCCAGACCGTACGCGATGGCGGCTGCCGTGGGCTCATTGATGATCCTCAGGACGTTCAGTCCTGCGATGACGCCTGCGTCTTTAGTGGCCTGACGCTGTGAGTCGTTGAAGTACGCTGGGACTGTGATGACTGCGCTGGACACCTTGCTGCCGAGGTAGGCCTCAGCAATCTCCTTCATCTTCACCAGGACCATGGAGGAGATCTCCTCAGGGGAGAAGGTTTTGTCTTCCCCTTTGTATTCCACTTGAATTTTGGGCTTCCCTCCATCGCTGACCACATTGAAGGGCCAGTGCTTCATGTCCGCCTGCACCACTGACTCATCAAACTTTCTTCCAATCAGTCTCTTGGCATCAAACACAGTGTTGCTGGGATTCAAAGCCACCTGGTTCTTGGCTGCGTCCCCGATCAGCCTCTCTGTGTCAGTGAACGCCACATAGCTGGGGGTTGTCCTGTTGCCCTGGTCGTTGGCGATGATTTCTACTTTTCCGTGCTGGAAAACCCCCACACAGGAGTAGGTGGTGCCCAGGTCAATGCCGATAGCTACACCTTTAGCTGCAGACATCTTGGTTCTTTTGAATATTTGTCCTAAAGACACAGAGACAGAAATTAGAGGGAACATCAGAAATATAAACACATCATATGTCAGTGTTGAGCAAGCAGCTGAACTGAAGTTCTGAATTAATCAATAATGTGTTGCTCATTCCTAAATATTATACATCAAAATACTGAATCAGTTAATGATCTGGTATTATGGGCTTTTTTGACTAGTTTTTGACAAATATGCTATTTAAAAACATATCTGTAAAATCATATAATTCAAAAGCTGTTCAGGAAAGATAGATGTAGAGACTACATCTATCTTTCCTTACAGCCCATAGTCCCCACTGTCCTGTAGCATCAGGTTTCCGGTCTATTTACATAAAATGGGCGTTAATAATGCATTTTTGGCATCTTATACTTTATTGATCATTATTACAGCTTCTCTTTAAAGTGGATTTTAGCAGTGTCGAAATTTCAAAACTTAAATCAAAAGGTGGGAATTCTTAAAATTAGTTTCAAACAACTGTCCATTACTCTGATGACCAATGCAGCTTAAAATTTAACGTTTTTCAAATGAAGTTTGGTCGAAAAACCCTTTGGTACGAGTCCAGAGTTACCCCCGTTCAGTAGGTAGTTACAGAGCCGGTGTTTCAGTTTCATTGGTGACCGTGTTAAATGATGACTTTCTCTTAAAGGCCTTTAGTAGTTTAATCCTTTTTGAATACATACTCATCTATGTTTAATATATAAGTTACGCCAAAGTTAAATTGTGTTCAGACGACTTATTCACCTCTTCTAACGTATCTTGTGATTTGAGAAAGTCACCAGATAACACGGTCACCAGTTAAACCGAAACACCGGTGTTAGCTGTGGTCGAGTGAGCTAGAGAGTGAATGAAGAGAGGGAGCGCTGACAGTAAGAAAGCCAGTGAATCAGATCAATGAAAGGTTATTTTCTGATTGTTTCACAGCGGTTACGTTCAACAGCACTAATAAACTTCCCCACACACTTCCACTCAACCCTGCAGCTCAGCCTCAAACCTCTGAATCGGAAACAGCTTTTGCTGCTTTAGTTGGTTCAGTTTAAAAAAGTCTTAATGAGAGATCTTTATTTCCATCTGTGTAATAAATCAACTCTGACAGTTAGTTTATCCTGATCCTAGAATCGCCAATGTTGCCCAGACCTAATAATCACACACAGCCGTTATGAAAAACTACCTTTCATCTAAATTCCGTAACCATAGTAACGTACCGGCAACTGACAACTATTAACATCATTCTTCAACATTATCACGCTTTTTAAGTGTGTGACAGCGACGCCTCTGAACTTAGCTGCATTTTAACATTGACAGATATATTTTAAAGCTCTAGAAACTACAGTAGGGTACTTACAGTCGATGGAAAAAGGATGTTAGCAGAAGATAGAAGGTGTTTCTGTCCTTTAGTGTGGATCTTCTTGCCGCTGTTGTCGTCGTTGTCTCTGCTGTAACTGCTGCTACCAACCGTCACTTCTTATTTATACTCCTCCCGTTCCCTTCCAGCTGCTTCTCGAGCGTTCCAGAGCGTTTTTCTCGTCCAATCACAGAGCTCAGCGCCGGTGACTCAGCGCGATGACGCAACCGGGTGGGCGGGGCTTCAGAAGTTTCCACCAGTTTCTGGAGAGAGAGAGAACAATCTGAACGAGTTATAAAAGCAATAAAAACACATAAAAATCTAAATAAATCAGAATAAGTAATAACAGATTAAACAGAGAAAACGGTAAAGTCTCTCAAGTTAACTAAACAAACATGTGGCAAACTGATAAGTACACAAATCACAGTTAAAACATCAGTAATGCTCAATTAGAGTGAATAAACCATGATTTAATGGTTTACTGGTTGACTTTACTGCAATAAACTACACCAAGCTCATAATACTTATGTACTTTATGTAGTTAAAGTATTACAGTAAAACTACACAAATATGAGTAGTATGCAGTATTACAGTAAAAGTACTGCAGTATTACAGTGATGTAGTATGCAGTATTACAGCAAAAGTACTGCAGTATTATAGTGATGTAGTATGCAGTATTACAGTAAAAGTATTGCAGTATTATAGTGATGTAGTATGCAGTATTACAGTAAAAGTAGTGATATATTATTATATATGACATCATTAGATTATTAATAGTGAAGCATCAGTGTTAGAGCAGCATGTTACTGTTGTAGCTGCTGGAGGTGGAGCTAGTTTATACTACTTTATATACAGTTAGCTAGTTTACACTACTTTATATACAGTTAGCTAGTTTATACTACTTTATATACAGTTAGCTAGTTTATACTACTTTATATACAGTTAGCTAGTTTATACTACTTTATATACAGTTAGCTAGTTTACACTACTTTATATACAGTTAGCTAGTTTACACTACTTTATATACAGTTAGCTAGTTTATACTACTTTATATACAGTTAGCTAGTTTACACTACTTTATATACAGTTAGCTAGTTTACACTACTTTATATACAGTTAGCTAGTTTACACTACTTTATATACAGTTAGCTAGTTTACACTACTTTATATACAGTTAGCTAGTTTATACTACTTTATATACAGTTAGCTAGTTTACACTACTTTATATACAGTTAGCTAGTTTATACTACTTTATATACAGTTAGCTAGTTTATACTACTTTATATACAGTTAGCTAGTTTATACTACTTTATATACAGTTAGCTAGTTTATACTACTTTATATACAGTTAGCTAGTTTAGTCCAGTGGTTCCCAACCTAGGGGTGGGGCCCCTCCAAAGGGTCAGCAGATAAATGTGAGGGCTGCTGAGATGATTAATGGGAAAGAAGAAAAAACAAAGTTCTGATACACAAATGTGTTTTCAGTTTTTGGACTTTTTCTCTAATCTTTGATTTTTGCTGAAATATTGGATCATTTGAACATTTATTGAAATGAAAGCATGTGAGAAGTTTAGAGGGAAGAATCAGTATTTGGTGGAGCTGTTAACAACTCATAGACATCTGAAACCTGTGGAGTAAAAGTATAAAGTATCACCAAATGGGGGGAAAATGTATAGCCTATAGTTTGTGGTTACTTTCCAACATGAGCTCTATTTGGTTATGTTTGTACAGACGCATGACAGCAGCACACCTGACAGGTGACTTCAGCAGAGTCACGCCTTCCTGCTCAGACAACTTGTTCAACTCTCTCACTGGTGTGAAGTCACAGTTGGAAGAATCTCACCATGAAGCTGCTCGTTTGTCTCGTCGTGCTGTCGGCTGTACTGATTACAGGTGAGTGCTGATAAATATGTGTTAAAATAGAATAACCTGATTGATTTTGTGTTTTGTAACAACTTGAGTGAAAATGAATCGGTAGTCTACTTTACATTTCTACTTTATTTCCATTATTGATTCATGTTTACGTCTGAAAAATGTAAAAAATGTCCAACTGACAGTCTTTAAATGTCTTTTTTTTTGTCTGATCGAGAGTCTAAAACCCCAAAATATGAAGTTTACTATAATGTAAGACCAAAAAATAATAGTTATTTTGGCATTTTTGCTTAAAAAATGACCGAAAGAGGGGATCAACATTAAAATAGTTGGATAGATAACTTCTTTAGTCATTTTAAAGCGGGTTTCATGTTCAGCTTTTGTTGAAATCTTTGTTTAAAAGGTGTTATTTCAACTTTAAGGTAATTCTTGTTCTGCTGTTGGATCCTATTTCCTCATTATAAAACTGAACTACAAAGCCTCCAGAATAACTTAAATCAACCTGCTCCGTCTGTAAAAATGGACTCAATACATCGTAAAGTTGATGAAGGTACGAGGCTTAGAGTTGTAACACTGGTGACAGCAGAAGAATCAGGTGTTAGTAGCTTTTATACTCTCCATTAACCTTTTATCTGACCAATAAACTATTACTTAAACACAAAAATCAAGATTTAAATTATGCAAACGCAGTACGTGTCACCAAAAACATTACAACAACACTTTAAATGAGATAAAACTGGTTTAGAGAGATATTTCCTGTCCTGTGTTGTCGATGGTTCAGGATAAAAATATGTTTTCCATCATGGCACAACATGAAATTCCTGAAAATCCAGTTTGATGCTCTCGACTGTGGTGAAACTTGGCTTTGGTCAGTGTGTTTAAAGCCACTGAAAAAGTCTTAATAGAGGGACATTGTAGTCGGACCTGCTGCCTCGCCCGGTCACTGACGTCTGCATTAAGTCATTGATTGATTGTTTCTCATACCTAAGGATAGTAATTATACCTGCATGTCAAAAGCTTGTTTAACCCTTAAACAGGCAGGAGTGGAAAATTAGATGTAAAAAATCCTTAGTAGTTATGTCATTTGCACCTAAAGGAAGGAAGGAAGGAAGGAAGGAAGGAAGGAAGGAAGGAAAGGAGGGAGGAATGAAGGAAAGGAGGGAGGAAGGAAGGGAAGGAAGGGAGGAAGAAGGAAGGAAAGGAGGGAGGGAGGTAGGAAGGAAGGGAGGAAGAAGGAAAGAAAGGAAGGGGGAAGGAAGGAAGGTAGGAAGGAAAGGAGGGAAGAAGGAAGGAAAGGAGGGAGGAAGAAAGGGAAGGAGGGAGGAAGAAGGAAAGAAAGGAAGGGGGAAGGAAGGAAGGTAGGAAGGAAAGGAGGGAGGAAGGAAAGGGAAGGAAGGGAGGAAGAAGGAAGGAAAGGAGGGAGGGAGGTAGGAAGGAAAGGAGGGAAGAAGGAAGGGAAGGAGGGAGGGAGAAAGGAAGGAAGGAAAGGAAGAAGGAAGGAAAGGAGGGAGGGAGGTAGGAAGGAAAGGAGGGAAGAAGGAAGGAAAGGAAGGGAGGAAGAAGGAAAGAAAGGAAGGGGGAATGAAGGAAGGTAGGAAGGAAAGGAGGGAAGAAGGAAGGAAAGGAAGGGAGGAAGAAGGAAAGAAAGGAAGGGGGAAGGAAGGAAGGTAGGAAGGAAAGGAGGGAAGAAGGAAGGGAAGGAGGGAGGAAGAAAGGAAGGAAGGAAAGGAGGGAAGAAGGAAGGAAAGGAAGGGAGGAAGAAGGAAAGAAAGGAAGGGGGAAGGAAGGAAGGTAGGAAGGAAAGGAGGGAAGAAGGAAGGGAAGGAGGGAGGAAGAAAGGAAGGAAGGAAAGGAAGAAGGAAGGAAGGGAGGGAGGTAGGAAGGAAAGGAGGGAGGAATGAAGGGAAGGAGGGAGGAAGAAAGGAAGGAAGGAAAGGAGGGAAGAAGGAAGGAAAGGAGGGAAGAAGGAAGGAAAGGAAGGGAGGAAGAAGGAAAGAAAGGAAGGGGGAAGGAAGGAAGGGAGGAAGGAAAGGAGGGAAGAAAGAAGGAAAGGAGGGAGGAAGAAAGGGAAGGAAGGGAGGAAGAAGGAAAGAAAGGAAGGGGGAAGGAAGGAAGGTAGGAAGGAAAGGAGGGAGGAAGGAAAGGGAAGGAAGGGAGGAAGAAGGAAGGAAAGGAGGGAGGGAGGTAGGAAGGAAAGGAGGGAAGAAGGAAGGGAAGGAGGGAGGAAGAAAGGAAGGAAGGAAAGGAGGGAGGAATGAAGGGAAGGAAGGAAAGAAGGAACAGTCAAAACAGAGGGGGTCAATTTGTCTGTATCTGTTTAAGGGTTAAATAAGTCGGACCTGCTGCCTCGCCCGGTCACTGACGTCTCCATTATGTCACTGATTGATTGTTTCTCATACCTAAGGATAGTAATTATACCTGCATGTCAAAGCCTTGTTGAAATAAACCAGGTTGGGTATGTGTAATTACTCATTCATGAAGAGATATAAAAACACCAGAAACAAAGCAGACAGGTTCTTGTTATGTAACTGTTTGATTTCCTTTCTTTCTTTCAGGAGGCGTGGCGCAGTCAGACGGTGAGTTTCATTCTGTTACTGTCATTTATTAGCTTCATAGGCCAAGGAAGAACGTAGAGAGGAAAAGAGGAAGGAAGTAAGGAGGGAAGAAAGGGAGGAAGGAAGGGAGGAAGGAAAGGAGTAAGGAGGGAGGGAGGGAGGAAGGAAGGAAGGAAGGAAGGAAAGGAGTAAGGAGGATGAAAGGAAGGAATGAAGCAAGGAATGAAGGAAGGAATGAAGGAAGGAAAGGAGTAAGGAGGGAAGGAAGGAAGAAAGGTAGGAAGAACGTAGAGAGGAAAAGAGGAAGGAAGTAAGGAGGGAAGGAAGGGAAGGAAAGAAAGGAGTAAAGAGGGAGGGAGGGAGGAAGGAAGGAAAGGAGTAAGGGAGGGAGGAAGGAAGGAAGGAAGGAAGGAAGGAAAGGAGAAGGAAGGAAGGAAGAAAGGGATTAATGAGGAAAAGAGGAAGGAAGTAAGGAGGGAAGGAAGGGAGGAAGGAAAGGAGTAAGGAGTGAGGGAGTGAGGGAGGAAGGAAGGAAGGAAGGGAGGAAGGAAAGGAGTAAGGAGTGAGAGAGTGAGGGAGGAAGGAAGGGAGGAAGGAAGGAAGGAAGGAAGGAAGGAAAGGAGTAAGGAGGATGGAAGGAAGGAATGAAGCAAGGAATGAAGGAAGGAAAGGAGTAAGGAGGGAAGGAAGGAAGGAAGAAAGGGATTAATGAGGAAAAGAGGAAGGAAGTAAGGAGGGAAGGAAGGGAGGAAGGAAAGGAGTAAGGAGTGAAGGAGTGAGGGAGGAAGGAAGGAAGGAAGGAAAGGAGTAAGGGAGTAAGGGAGTGAGGGAGGGAGGAAGGAAGGAAGGAAGGAAGGAAGGAAGGAAAGGAGTAAGGAGGATGAAAGGAAGGAATGAAGCAAGGAATGAAGGAAGGAAAGGAGTAAGGAGGGAAGGAAGGAAGGAAGGAAGAAAGGGATTAATGAGGAAAAGAGAGTCCCCACGAGGTAGTAAAAACGTGTGTGTGTGAATAAAATAAGAAAAAAAGACTTGAGGCTTCAAATAGTCAGGATGAAGCCATGTTCAATAAACTGTTAATGAATTACTCAAATATTTTGCTCCAAAGTGAAAAACCCTCTAAACTTCCATCTATTCAAAGTTCAAATGTCGCCCTGATGGTGGCACTAGAGCAGGGGTGTCAAACATGCGGCCCGTGGGCCAGATCCGGCCTGCCAAGGGCTGCAATCCGGCCCACTTTCCTTCCTGTGTTCTTTTCCTTCCTTCCTTTCTTACTTCTGTCCTTCCTTCCATCTGTCCTTCTTACCTTCCTTCCTTCCTCCATTTCCCCCGTTTGTCCTTCCTACCTTCCTTCCTTCCTCCATTTCCCCCGTTTGTCCTTCCTACCTTCCTTCCTTCCTCCATTTCCCCCGTCTGTCCTTCCTTCCTTCCTTCCTTCCTCCATTTCTCCCATCTGTCCTTCTTTCTTTCCTTCCTTCCTTCTGTCTGTCCTTCCTACTTTTCTTCCCTCTTTCCTGTTGTCTGTCTGTCTGTCTTTCCTTCTTTCCTTCCTTCCTTTCTTCCTTCTTTCCTTCCATCTTTTTAATGATCCGGCCCACATGAGATCAAATTGGTCTGCATGTGGCCCTTGAAACTCCTCTGCACTAGAGGAAAAGTCTGAGGATCACCAGACTCAGTGGGGTTCATCCTCTGGACAACATGAATGACTTTTAATGCAATACATGGAACAGATGTTTGACCTGCTGTGTGTCTCTGCAGTCTGCGGCATCGCACCGCTCAACACAAAGATCGTCGGGGGTGAAGACGCTGTTGCCGGGGCTTGGCCGTGGCAGGCCAGTCTGCACAGAAATGGCAGGCATTTCTGTGGAGGATCTCTGATCAACAGCCAGTGGATCCTGACTGCTGCTCACTGCTTCCCCTCGTGAGTCCTGATAACATCACATGATCACTCACTACTAACAAGTTATACTTTATATGCTTTCTACATCTCAGAGGGAAATATTCTACTTTCTACTCCACTACATTTATTTAACAGCTTTAGTTACTTTTCAGATGCAGATTTGACACAATGGAAAATATAACAAGCTTTTAAAATCCAACACATTGTTAAAGATGAAACCAGTCAGCAGTGTGTAGTCGGCTCACATTTCAGATGTCTATGAGTTGTTAACAGCTCCACCAAATACTGATTCTTCCCTCTAAACTTCTCACATGCTTTCATTTCAATAATACATAATAATACTTAAATTTCATACTACATCACTCATAATACTGCAGTACTTTTACTGTAATACTGCATACTACATCACTATAATACTGCAGTACTTTTACTGTAATACTGCATACTACATCACTATAATACTGCAGTACTTTTACTGTAATACTGCATACTACATCACTATAATACTGCAATACTTTTACTGTAATACTGCATACTACATCACTATAATACTGCAGTACTTTTACTGTAATACTGCATACTACATCACTATAATACTGCAGTACTTTTACTGTAATACTGCATACTACATCACTATAATACTGCAGTACTTTTACTGTAAAACTGCATACTACATCACTCATAATACTGCAGTACTTTTACTGTAAAACTGCATACTACATCACTCATAATACATATTTTTTCAGTGTATATCTTCTGACATGTCAGTCATTGTCTCTCTTTTCTTCAGAACCAGCCTGGCTAATTTGATCGTTTACCTCGGACGTGAGACACAAGACAGTGTGAATTCCAACGAGGTGTCCCGCTCAGTGACCCAGATCATCAATCATCCCGACTACAATGACAATACCAATGACAACGACATCAGCTTGTTGCAGCTCTCCTCTTCCGTTGACTTCACCAACTACATCAGACCTGTGTGTCTGGCGGCGGCGGGCAGCGTCTTCGCGGCCGGGACGAACACCTGGGTCACCGGATGGGGGGACATCCAGAGCGATGGTGAGACCACTTAGTAATATTCAAATTTATTTACACCCAAATCACACAGCTGATCGTTTTCCCTCTGGATATTTTTTGAATCTACTAACCTCTTCAGCATGAATGAGATAAATCTAGGGCTGTCAAACGATTAATTTTTTTAATCAAGATTAATCGCAGAATTTCCATAGTTAATCACGATCAATCGCGTTTTGAATTGCATGTTTAAAATCCTGTTATTTTCCATTTGAAGGCAGTTTTAAGCCCATAATGTAAAGCATTTCTTACCAGAGTGTCTTAACTGGGAATCAATCACGGCTCTGCTGCGACTCCCACACTCCAAAATGGTCCTTTGGTGGAGCTGAGGCTGGCTTGGCTGCACCTGGGTGTTTAGTGTGGAGGTGCTAACTCAAACTCCACGTACTCCGGTGGTAGTTAAACTCCGTTTGACACAGGTTGCATTTTACTTTTGACTTGTCAACTGAAGCGTCTGGAAGTGTTTTAAAGTTAAACAAGCCGTTCAAAAGTCCAGTAGCTCTCTTACTTTCCATCAGCGCGGTAGGTTTACTGCAGGAGGCCACTTCAAAGCATAGCGCTACAGCTAGAGGAGCCGTCTACGGGGGAGTAGAAGGGACAAAAAGGCTTGCAACATTAAAATGAGATTAAAACATTTTTACGTGTTATGGATTGCATTAATCTAATCTCTATTAACGCGTTAACACTGACAGCCCTAAATAAAACAAATGAAACATATGTTCTTAATTTTAGGCATGACAGGATATTTATCAACCTCCTCAAAGACTGAATAAAGCTCTTTAAGCCCTTTGTGAACTGTTTCATTTGAAACTCTTCAGAGAAATATCAGGAATTTTAGTTTAGCAAGAAAAGCATCAGTGTTAGAGCAGCAAGTTACTGTTGTAGCTGCTGGAGGTGAAAAGTAACTAAAGCTGTTAAATAAATGCAGTGGAGTAGAAAGTACTCATTTGACCCCAACATGATAAATAACTCTAATGTGAGCTCATATGAAACAGCACAGTGTCCAGATGTGACAGTAAAGCAGAGTTCAGTTTGTTCAGTTCAGTGAATAATAACCTTTTTTTTTTGTCTTTCAGTGTCTCTTCCTTCCCCGGGGACGCTGCAGGAGGTGAACATTCCCATCGTGTCTACCACTGTGTGCAGCAACTCCTACACTCTCACAAGCAACATGATCTGTGCCGGTCTGACAGAAGGAGGAAAGGACTCCTGTCAGGTGAGGCTCCGTGCTCAGCCTTTATCTTCACACCCACATCTGTGGAGCGTGATTCAAGTCAGCGGTATTTGTGTTTGCACATTTCACGCACATGCTCAGCTGCTCTCTGAACACATGATCTCTGTTATTAGTGCTCCTTCATTATGAAGAGTTTGTGACATGTTTTTAATAGTTGTTGGACAGCGGAGGAATAAGATAAGGGTCAATGACGTGATGCAACCCAGTGTCATCTGGTATAACCAGTATTTCATAAAAGTCTGATTATAAGGGTCAGTGACATATAAGGGTTGGCGAGCAGTTCAAAAAATATAATTTGAAATGACATTTGCACCGTTAATGGTTTTTGTTAGTATAAGTCCACTTAGATACACTGTAGGTGATAAAATGTTTAATATGTATCATTCTTTTGTGGTTACACCATTTGACATTTTCAGGAGCATTCAGTCTGACTTTTGGTAAAAAATGGTGCAAATGTCATTTAAATGATATAAAACCAACAAAAATACTAAATGTACATTTTAACAAACCTGATGCTGCTTTTAAAACTAGTTTAACTGATTTATGAACTGATCATCTTGCCAACACTTCACTGAGCCACAGCTTTGTGTAAGACACTTCTTAGTAGATCAGTTCATTGTTGGTTTGGATCCAAACATGAAGAAAAATATAGAAAATAAGCAGAAATATGCTTTAAAATGGCTGTTACATGTTATCTGTCTCCATGTTGGTATTCAGATTGTCTGAATTATAATTGATTGGCTTGAATTTGATGATTTTTATTAATTAGATATTTAAAGTGTCTGTGTTGGTGTCATTGTGCAGGGGGATTCAGGCGGTCCGCTGGTGAGCAAAAATAACACCCAGTGGGTCCAGGCCGGCGTGGTGAGCTTCGGACGGGGCTGCGCTCTGGCCAACACCCCGGGAGTCTACGCCAGAGTGTCCCAGTATCAGTCCTGGATCAACAGCCAGATCACCAGCGACCAGCCGGGCTTCGTCGTGTTCGCCGGCTCCTCCACTTCCTCCACCGGAGGCGCTCAGCTGGTGTCCTTCTCAGTTCCTCTGCTGCTGTCTGTGCTACCCGTCCTCTTCTCCCTCTTCGTGCTCTCATAATGACGCCTGTCTGGCTCACAGCTGCTACAAACACCCTCCTTTTGAATTTGGGCTGATATTTATCCTAAAATCCTGCTTACTGTCCTGTTTACACTAATTTACAGAAAAGAGTCAACAACAGAAGATAAGAGACTAGTTACTAAAAATGTAAAATTGATTACCACACATTTATGGGGTCTTATAATCAATTAATAATTAATTAAACTCAATCAATCAATCAGTGTGTCTGTTTAAAAAAAGCTATTATGCAAAAGACATTTAATTTAAATGATGTTTTATCATTAACTCAAAGTAAATATCTGAATTTTGGTGACTACTAATCATATTTCCATTATGACGTCTTTGATTTAAAGCAACATTATGTAACTTCTGTCAAGCAGCAGCAACACGAGGATAATTATGCTGTTGATGTCCGAGCAATGAGGATATAGTTTTCAGTTTAGCTTTAGTTAGTTTAACAAGTGATGAAGTAGTTTTAGTTTTTTAAGGCATTAGAAGGAAAGATTTTACTAGTAGAAGCTTTAAAAGGATGAAAGAACCAAGTCATTGTTTATTAAAAAGGTACCATATTGTGCAAAAGCCATTTTATTATTTTATTCTTTAATCATTAACGATGCGCATTAATTATCACCTGGAGCTAAACTTTAAATGATCTGCATTAACAGCCAGAATGAAGCTGTTGTTGCTTTAACCCTTTATTGGGCAAATAATTATATTTGGTAACTTCTGTAAATATCCCAAAATATCCTTCCTTCCTTCCTTCTTTCCTTCCTTCCTTCCTTCCTTCCTTCCCTTCCTCCCTGCCTTCTTTCTTCCCTTCCTCTTTTCCTTTCTCCCTCCCTCGTTCCTTATTTCCTCCGTCCTTCCTTCCTTTCCTTCCTTCCATCTGTCCTTCCTCCCTCCCTCCTTCTCTCCTCCCTTCCTTCTTTCCTTCCTTCGTCCTTCCTTTCCTTCCTTCCATCTGTTCTTCCTCCCTCCTCCTTCTCTCCTCCCTTCCTTCTTTCCTTCCTCCATCCCCCTTTCTTCTTCCTTCCTTCCTTCCTTGTTTCTTCCCTTCCTCCCTCCCTCCTTCTCTCTTTCATTCCTCCCCCCTACCTTCCTTCCTTCCTTCTTTCCTCTGTCCTTCCTTCCTTTCCTTCCTCCCTCCTTCCTTCCTTTCATCCTTCCTTCCTTCCTTCCTTCCTCCCTTCCTTTCAATGAGTGTCCTATAAAGGGTTAAAGACAAAGATGACTAAAAATGAATTAATGAAACAACTTTTTCTACATTCATTTGAAGGCAGAATAAATAAATTATGAATTTATTTGCATTGTTTAAATCACATTTTTTTATTAAGTCATAATAGTTTTTTTTATTTGGTGATTATAATATTTAACATTTATAATACATTTTATGGCACACTTCAGACTCCATACACACAGAGTCTATTAATGAATCCTGTTGTGCTCCCGGGTCAAATTGACCCCATCTCTTTTGACTGTCCCTCACTTCTTTCCTTCTCTCCTTACTTCCTTCGTCTTTTCCTCCTTCCTTCCTTCTCTCCTTACTTCCTTCTTCTTTTCCTCCTTCTTTCCTTCCTTCCTCATTCCTTCTTTCCTCTCCTTCTTTCCTTCCTTCCTTCCTCATTCCTTCTTTCCTCTCCTTACTTCCTTCCTCTTTTCTTCCTTCCTTCCTTCCTTTGTTACTTCCTTCCTTCCTCATTCCTTCTTTCCTCTCCTTACTTCCTTCCTTCCTTCCTCATTCCTTCTTTCCTCTCCTTACTTCCTTCCTCTTTTTCTCCTTCCTTCCTTCCTTCTTTCCTTCCTTCCTTCCTCATTCCTCCTTTCCTCGCCTTACTTCCTTTCTCTTTTCCTCCTTCCTTCCTTCCTTCCTTCCTTCCTTCCTTCCTTCCTTCCTTCCTCCCTTCCTTCCTTCCTTCCTTCCTTCCTTGACCTGAGCACAACAGTAGGGGTTAATGAATCCTGATGTTGACTTTTAGCTGTCTTCCATATAAAGTTATAATATTTTGTTTGGTTAAGATTGAATTGTGTTTTTATTGGTTTAAGTTTCACATACTGTATAAAGGTGAATGTTAGATGTTGCACTGAATGACAATAATGTGAAGGGACGTCTCTTTAATCTCTACTGAAACTGTTACTGTCTGCAAATGATGCACTGAGCACCTGAAACTGTGACTGACTTTGTATACGCAGCATGCATGAAGTATATGAGTCACTATACAAAACATTATATATCTTTACATGATTATTTAATGTACATTACTACAGAGCTTTTAGTCTGTTTGTACGTATATTAATTTTTTTTTTTTTATCACACTGTATAATATTTGTATAACTGACCACTTTTGATTGTATTACACTGCACACACAATTATCAGGTTGCATTGTGGGTAATGTAGGCACCAGGTTATAGAATAAAGCATCTCCACATACAGTCTATGGTTCTGCTGCATTGATTTTTATCCTTTTAACCCTTAAACAGGCAGCGTGCACCAGGAGATACAGACTCTTTAAGGAGCATGATGAGTTAAGGTGGTTGTTTAAATGTATATGTGCCTTAGATTGGTAGAATTAAAGCTTGTGGTAGGTTTATACTTTGATAGAAATGATAAAAATCAGTTTAGAAACTAGTATTAATGACCAGAATGTATCACTTTTCTATGTTAATTAACACATTTAAGTGTTTTACCATTATCACCATTGTATGCCTCAATAAGGGCAACACATCCTGGTGGAGACACAACTCATAAAATCCAAAATATATTAAAAATATGAAGGAAATGTTTTACTTTAGGTCCAAATGACATAACTAGTGACATCAAATTGGGATTTTTTACATCTAATTTTCCACTCCTGCCTGTTTAAGGGTTAAAACAAAATACAAAAACAAAAAAGTTCGTCCATCAGGTTAAAGATAGACTGAAGGGTCCAAAGACCATCATTTATATCAATCAATCAATCAATCAATCAATCAATCAAACTTTATTATATAGCATCTTTCATACAAGCTTCACAATGAGTTGATTGACAAGCTGAGAAAAGAAATCCCCAACCAGCATGTCCATGTGGGCCCCTCATGGGTTAAATGTGGGCTACGTGGGTCCTGAGTGGGCTAGAAATGGGCAAATATTGCAGGTTACACACGGAGCAGGAGGTAGAGTGGTCGTCCACCAATTGGAAGATTGACGGTTCAATTCTTGGCTCCTCCAGTCCACATGTCCTGGGGCAAGATACTTAACCCCAAATTGCTCCTGACCCTGTCACAAACACAGGTGGGTTCACCATGGAAACTGTGGACAGACCCATGTGGGAGCCATATTGCAGCCCAAATTTAACCCATATGGAGCCCACATGGACATGCTGGCTGGGTAAGGATGATAAAATGTTTAGAAATGTTTAAATGAAAATAAATAATTGAATAAATAAATACAATAAGAGAGAAAAGGTTTATTAAAAGCCAGAAAGTTATAAACGAACTTGGTTGAAATAGATCAAATCAATAAGATATAGTTATTAGTTATAGTGTGTGTGTGTGTGTGTGTGTGTGTGTGTGTGTGTGTGTGTGTGTGAGTGAGTGAGAGTGTGTGTGTGTGTGTGTGTGTGTGTGTGTGTGTGTGAGAAAGAGAGATTTAGACATAATGCTATAACTTAAAACCTGCAAGATAATAGTGAGTCTCCATTTGTATCTGCACATACACACATTTACGTACACATTCACACACACACACACACACACACACACACCAACGGGAACGGGAACACTGCATTGTATTCTCCCATAGAGATAAATGCAGCTAAATGGCGCCATCTAGTGGAGTAAAAAACAAACTACATATTTGAAGTCAGGTCTCCAAAATCCATGAACACAGAAACGCATGAAAAAGTCATATTTTGGCAGTTTTAATGGGTTTTAATTGGGATATATTTGTTCCTAAGAGTCTTGGTGTAACACTTTTTTTCCACACAGCGTATTATATATCTGTTATAAGTGATTTGGTTTAAATAAATAAAAAAATAATTGGAGAAATAAATGTTGTATGGATGAGAACAGCCCAAAAGTATCAAGTTTAATGAGGCAGACATTAACGCCTGTGCAACTAAAACTAAATAAAACACAAGACAATAGAAGGACAAGACAGTATAAATATATAAGTTAAATACAGACATGCGTTCCAGTGCTTCCAAATACAAGATTGAGTTGAGTCTTGATTCTTCTTTGTATAAATCAAAGTATTTCTAAGCCTTAAAAAAAGTGTCCCAAATTACAAAATCTACTAATTCTGAAATGTTTTGTCACAAGGAACATTACATTTATGTGCCATTTTTTCTTTTGAGTACAATATCTAAAAATTGTCTTCTGATTAAACAAGGAAACATCTGAGGGATTTCATAAGGATGTTAGATGTTGATATAATGTATTGGATTCATATATAAATATAGTGAATGAGCCAGACTGGCAAAAAGTGTCCCACATTATCCTAATCCACTCTAGATGTTTCAGAGGAAGTTAATTGAAGTGAAGAAAAGAGCTCATAGTTCCCATGTTCCCTGAACGCAGCACGGGTATGTGGTGGTTTCTGATTGGATGTGTTTCAGGAAGCGATCAGGCACTCCATGCTTTGCCTTGATGGACTGCAGCGATTCCCTCACAGCTAATATAAATCAAAGAGTTTTGAATGGAAACTAACTCAGTTCAGTTTATTCTAAAGTGTCTCATTGTCTTTCTGACGGCTGAGCTGCTGTTAGCTGATGGAGGCTGGTGAGTTCAATGACACTGAGATTACTGTAAATACCAGAGTTTACTGTAAAAGTACTGCAGTATCATGAGTGCTGTAGTATGCAGTATTACAGTAAAAGTACTGCAGTATTATAGTGATGTAGTATGCAGTATTACAGTAAAAGTACTGCAGTATTATAGTGATGTAGTATGCAGTATTACAGTAAAAGTACTGCAGTATTATAGTGATGTAGTATGCAGTATTACAGTAAAAGTACTTCAGTATTATAGTGATGTAGTATGCAGTATTACAGTAAAAGTACTTCAGTATTTTGAGTGATGTAGTATGCAGTATTACAGTAAAAGTACTGCAGTATTATGAGTGATGTAGTATGCAGTATTACAGTAAAAGTACTGCAGTATTATAGTGATGTAGTATGCAGTATTACAGTAAAAGTACTGCAGTATTATAATGATGTAGTATGCAGTATTACAGTAAAAGTACTGCAGTATTATAGTGATGTAGTATGCAGTATTACAGTAAAAGTACTGCAGTATTATAGTGATGTAGTATGCAGTATTACAGTAAAAGTACTGCAGTATTATAGTGATGTTGTATGCAGTATTACAGTAAAAGTACTGCAGTATTAGCTAGTTTATACTACTTTATATACAGTTAGCTAGTTTATACTACTTTATATACAGTTAGCTAGTTTAGTCCAGTGGTTCCCAACCTAGGGGTGGGGCCCCTCCAAAGGATCAGCAGATAAATGTGAGGGGTCGGGTCTGAAATGTTGTAGTAATAGAAACGCTCCATTATAAATCAGAGAAACTAAAAGATAAAAGAGCTTCAGAATCATCAGCAGAAACTTTATAACTCGTGAAAAAGGTTCAAGTGAATTATTATTTATCTTCATTTGAGTGTTTCAGTGTTTCATGATCAGATTATAAAATGATGAAGTGAGATGTGTTGTGATGTAATCTCAGCGTTTTTGTGTTCAGGTTTCTAAACTCAGATTACAGATTAGAGGATGAAGGTCCCTGTAACATCGACGTGTTGGACAGCTCGTCGCTCTCACATCAGCAGTTCATGGAAAGGTGAGCATGACGAATATCAGTCAACCAAACTTTACTTATATATGTTTGTTAATCAAGTCTGACAGAGAACCAGATGTTTGTATCATCGTTAATAAAGGATAAACATGAAATGAAAAAGTTTTAATTCTAATATGTTCTAAGGTTTAATCACACATTTAGATAAATTAAAACATGAAATGAATATAATTATAGTCATTTGTTATTCTGGATTTTTTTCTTGTTTAATCGGCTTTCCAAATGTTTATCAAAGTCACGTTTGCTAATAAAATAATTATTTCTGTCCTTAGATATGCGTACAGCCGGCCGGTGATCCTCAGAGGTCTGACTGATAACACAGTACGTATTTAAATCAATCACTGATCATTGACTCCTGCTCTCCTGCTGAGGTCTTATAGTTGGGTTTATACTGTAAATTCAGATGTCTATGAGTTGTTAACAGCTCCACCAAATACTGATTCTTCCCTCTAAACTTCTCACATGCTTTCATTTCAATAAATGTTCAAATGATCCAATATTTCAGCAAAAATCAAAGATTAGAGAAAAAGTCCAAAAACTGAAAACACATTTGTGAATCAGAACTTAGTTTTTTCTTCTTTCCCATTAATCATCTCAGCAGCCCTCACATTTATCTGCTGACCCTTTGGAGGGGCCCCACCCCTAGGTTGGGAACCACTGGACTAAACTAGCTAACTGTATATAAAGTAGTGTAAACTAGCTAACTGTATATAAAGTAGTGTAAACTAGCTAACCGTATATAAAGTAGTGTAAACTAGCTAACTGTATATAAAGTAGTGTAAACTAGCTAACTGTATATAAAGTAGTATAAACTAGCTAACTGTATATAAAGTAGTGTAAACTAGCTAACTGTATATAAAGTAGCATAAACTAGCTAACTGTATATAAAGTAGTGTAAACTAGCTAACTGTGTATAAAGTAGCATAAACTAGCTAACTGTATATAAAGTGGTGTAAACTAGCTAACTGTATATAAAGTAGTATAAACTAGCTAACTATATAAAGTAGTAAACTAGCTAACTGTATATAAAGTAGTATAAACTAGCTAACTGTATATAAAGTAGTATAAACTAGCTAACTGTATATAAAGTAGTGTAAACTAGCTAACTGTATATAAATTAGTATAAACTAGCTAACTGTATATAAAGTAGTATAAACTAGCTAACTGTATATAAAGTAGTATAAACTAGCTAACTGTATATAAAGTAGTGTAAACTAGCTAACTGTATATAAATTAGTATAAACTAGCTAACTGTATATAAAGTAGTATAAACTAGCTAACTGTATATAAAGTAGTATAAACTAGCTCCACCTCCAGCAGGTAATATATAATAATATATCACTACTTTTACTGTAATACTGGATACTACATCACTCATAATACTGCAGTAGTTTTACTTACATTACTGTTTTAATACTTTTACTGCAGTAAATAATCTGAGTGCTACTTCCTGTTTCAGAAATTCAGGTCTTTGTGCTCCAAGTCGAGCTTACTGGAAGAATATGGCGACCGGAAAGTGCGTCTCAGTACAGCGAACACTTACTCCTACAAGAAAGGTACAACACTCGTTATCCTTCTGTTTCTGTGTTTATCAGCTGATCCTGTTAATCCACCACACACACAGTCATACCTGGTGTTTTGACTCTTTAACACTTTGCTTGACTCTTTTTTAATCAACGTATTACAGTGGACGTCCCGTTTAAAGAGTATGTGGAGATGTTACTGAGGCCTCAGTCTGTGGACTCTCTCGGCAGCGGTGAGTAAAACACTCGGGGTCTTTTTGGCAGAGCTTTTCTTTTCTATGAACTCAAAAGTTAAATCTGAACTCAGATATGATACACATATTTCTATATTAAGCCTCAGATACACTTCCTTAAATCTGCTTAGTAATCATAGAATAAAGGAAGGAAAGGAGGAAGGAGGAAAAGGGAAGGAAGGAAGGATGGAGGAAGGAAGGAAAGGAGTAAGGAGACAGTAAGGACAGAGGAAAGAAGGAAGGGTCCTCCCTTCCTTCTTTCTCCCTCCCTTCCTCCTTCTCTTTCCTCCCCTTACCTTCCTGCCTTCCTTCTTTCCTCTGTCCTTATTTCTTCCCTCCCTCCTACCTTCCTTCTTTCCTTTCCTTCCTTCCTTCCTCCCTCCTTTCCTTCCTCCTTCCTTTCCTTCCTTCTTCCCTTCCTCTACCTCCCTCCTTTCCTTCCTTTCTCCTTTCCTTCCTTCTTCCTTTCTCCTTTCTTTCCTTCTTCCTCCCTTCCTCCCTTGACTCGAGGACAACAGGAGGGTTAAGCTGCTGGATTCTTTCCCGTCCTGATGTCTCTTCCTCTTCGTCCACAGACACGCTGTATTTCTTCGGCGACAACAACTTCACCGAGTGGCGACTTCTGTTCGAGCACTACGAGTCTCCACCGTACGTGCTGCCTCACACCAGCGGAGCGTACAGCTTCGGGATCGCAGGTGACAGGGTTTTTTTTTTTTGTGTTATGTCTTCATTTAAAAAGACAGAAATTACAGCCGCTAAAAAACTATACAACTATAATGTTTAAAAAAAGGAAGGAAAGGAGTAAGGAGGGAGGGAGGAAAGGAGTAAGGAGGGAGGGAGGAAAAGAGGAAGGAAGTAAGGAGAGAAGGAAGGAAAGGAGTAAGGAGGAAAAAGGACGGAAATGATTAAGGAGGGAGGAAGGAAAGGAGTAGGGAGGGAGGGAGGAAAGGAGTAAGGACAGAGGGAGGAAGGAAGGAAAGGAGTAGGGAGGGAGGGAGGAAAGGAGTAAGGAGGGAGGGAGGAAGGAAGGAAGTAAAAGGAGTAAGGAGGGAGGGAGGAAGGAAGGAAGGAAGGAAAGGAAAGGAGTAAGGAGGGAGGGAGTAAAAGAGGAAGGAAGTAAGGAGAGAAGGAAGGATTGTGTTTTATTGTGAAATGAAGAGCTTCTTTCATTGTGTATTAACAGTCACATTAAAGATCGATCATCTGTCTAACCTGCTGATGTTTTTCCTCTCCAGGTGCTGGAACAGGAGTCCCTTTCCACTGGCACGGCCCCGGTTACTCTGAGGTCATCTATGGCAGGAAGGTAAAAACATTCAATTCATGCCTGAGTTCATCATGAAGCTGTCCAATAAACCCCAGAATAACTTCACGTTCCTCACTCAGCGCTGGTTCCTCTACCCGCCTGATCAGGAGCCTCATTTCCACCCAAACTACACCACCCTGTCCTGGGTGACCGACACTTACCCCAACCTGCCTGAGAACGAGGCTCCTCTGGAGTGCACCATCAGACCTGGAGAGGTAAAGGCTTGTTAACGAGTTAGTATAACGAGAATCAGGTGTGTTAGAGGGGAGAGAAACCTGAGATAGATAGATAGATGGATGGATGGATGGATGGATGGAATTAAAGGAAGACTCACATGCGTCCAGGGTTAACAGAGGAGGTTTCCTTCCTGTTTGTTGATCACAGGTTCTGTATTTCCCGGACCGCTGGTGGCACGCCACTCTGAACCTGGACACCAGCGTCTTTATCTCCACCTTCCTGGGCTGAGCTGACGGAGACAACCCCCCCCCCCCCCACACACACACACTCAAATACTGGACACCAGCATCTTTATCTCCACCTTCCTAGGCTGAGCTGACGGAGACAAACCCCCCCACACTCAAATACTGGACACCAGCGTCTTTATCACCACCTTCCTGGGCTGAGCTGACGAAGACAACCCCTCCCATACTCAAATACTGGATACCAGCGTCTTTATCTCCACCTTCCTGGGCTAAGCTGACGAAGACAACCCCTCCCATACTCAAATACTGGACACCAGCGTCTTTATCTCCACCTTCCTGGGCTGAGCTGACGAAGACAACCCCTCCCACACTCAAATACTGGACACCAGCGTCTTTATCACCACCTTCCTGGGCTGAGCTGACGAAGACAACCCCTCCCACACTCAAATACTGGACACCAGCGTCTTTATCTCCACCTTCCTGGGCTGAGCTGACGAAGACAACCCCTCCCACACTCAAATACTGGATACCAGCGTCTTTATCTCCACCTTCCTGGGCTGAGCTGACGAAGACAACCCCTCCCACACTCAAATACTGGACACCAGCGTCTTTATCTCCACCTTCCTGGGCTGAGCTGACGAAGACAACCCCTCCCACACTCAAATACTGGACACCAGCGTCTTTATCTACACCTTCCTGAGCTGAGCTGACGAAGACAACCCCTCCCACACTCAAATACTGGACACCAGCGTCTTTATCTCCACCTTCCTGGGCTGAGCTGACGAAGACAACCCCTCCCACACTCAAATACTGACAAACTGAACGACTGCGTTAATTAAGAGATGAGATGTATGTTTGTCATTTTAATCTGGAGGAATGCAGCACAGTTACATCCCAAGTCTGAAATCATTCCTTATTTTTGCTTCTTGAAATGAAATTGTGCTTTATTATAATAATAATGATAATATTGATAGTGCTGTGTATTGAAGACCAAAGCAGACACTTCATATCAGGGAAAATATGTTTAAAGTATGTGTAACTTTATAATAATTTATGAATGAGAGTTGAATGAATGCTCTGTGCTGTTTGCATTGCGGATGCCTGCTATTAAATGTTTTAAAGAAAAAACATAATTTCTGTGGTTCTTGTTTCGTGTTTAGTTTCTTTAACGTGTCACATTTGTTTGTCTCATCATATAAATACGTCAGTTTTATGTTTAATGTCTGTTTTTCTTTTGAGTCTCATGTTGGTGAAGAAGCTGTAACTTCAATTTATTTTTGTTTTTCATTCAGAAAATTTCCCTCCTTCCGTCCTTCCCTCCCTCCTTCCTTCCCTCTGTCCTTCCCTCCCTCCTTCCTTCTGTCTTCTCTCCCTCCTTCCGTCCTTCTGTCCTTCCCTCCCTCCTTCCTTCCCTCTGTCCTTCCCTCCCTCCTTCCTTCTGTCTTCTCTCCCTCCTTCTTTCCTTCTGTCCTTCCCTCCCTCCTTCCTTCCTTCTGTCTTCCCTCCCTCTTTCCTTCTGTCTTCCCTCCTTCCTTCCTTCTGTCCTTCCCTCCCTCCTTCTGTCCTTCCCTCCTTCCTTCTGTCTTCCCTCCCTCCTCCCATTCTTTTAAAGGTCAGGCCCACAAGAGATCTTTTTGTGGCCCTTGAACATAAATGAGTTTGACACCTCTGCCCTATATGAAATATAACACATTATTTTTCATTTTTTATGTATGCATTTGCTAAATAACAAAAAAAAGGGGACAATAAATAGCTTCTTGTCTTTAATAACTGAACGAATTGATCATATTGTGACATGACGGGCATTTTAAATCCTCCATCAAACAGACATACAGCTGTTAAAAGTGTGGAAAACCAAAAATTACAAAAAAAAAAAAAAAAAAGCACAAAGATTTCGCAAAAAAACCCAAAAAGAAAACAGAAAAACATGAAAATATAAAACAAGTTGTTCTTAATCCAACCGAAACAGTTTCTTTTCCTTCTTGTTTGCCAGCAAACATTAAATCCTCTTTTCACACTGAGCTGAATGAGCTGCTGGACGAAGCCGTGGCGTCGTTCCTTTGACATTTATAAGATCCGATCTTTTTTTTTTTTTTTTTCTGATTGTAGTCGTCAGTTCGGAGCCACAGCATGAATTACTACTACAGTAATGCTGTGCCTCAAATCTCTTCTTCTGTACTTGCTCTTAATATTCTGAGTGTATAAGTGCGTTCATACTGAGAGTGTGGAACTATGAACACTTCTCAGGTTTATTGGGTTCATTTAGCAGTCCATAATAATTTGGTAATATTCCCGCGAGACCTCTGACATTTTAAGAGTAGATGTTCAATACTTTCATCCTCATCACAGTTGTCAATAGGGCACTTTTGTTTAGTTTTAACCAAACAGTACCACTTGACAACACAAGTAGACTAGCCTAACCTGAGGAAACATTTTTATTTGAGACACGTTTTTTAAATTTAAGTTCTGTTTTTGTCCAAATGTAAATTATACGTGTTTAGCTCCACTAATACTGTTGTCACATACAAGCCATCAGTATGTTCATTGGGTTAATTTAGCAGTCTGTAATGATTAGCTACCACAAACAATAACACGAATGCTAACACTAGCTTTCTATGACCACGTTTGATTTGAGACACTAACCTGAACAGAGTGAACTAACAGAAGTTTTGTGGTTTGAGACACAGCATAACATATTTACAAAAAAGACACACTAGTTTAAATTTGACTAATTTTTCTGTGATTTGCATCTGAACAACATAGAAACAGCTAAATCTCTTCTTCTTTGTCCTTTTTCTCCGTCGACAAAACAATAAAAACTGCAACACAGCAAACAGTCCAGCGTCATCCAACAAAAACAGCATAAATATAAAGTTAAACATTTAAAACCATCGATTATGGAGGACGTTTCCTCCTTTGTTCCTCTGTGCAACCAGCCTGCTTTATCTGCACACGTTATTATTATTTAACAGATTGTTTTGTTGCTTTATTGGAAAATATTTCTGGTACTTTTTGATTTTTATTTTGTGGCCTCTGACCGTCTGTTAAAGCTGCAGTTGGTAACTTTGAGGAGAGAGAGGACTTAGCATCAAATTTGAAGAAGTACAACTGTCAGATCCCTCCCCCTCCCTCTCCGCTGCATTCCTGCCCTGCCTCCAAAGTCCCTCCCCCAGAGGAGGCTGACGTGCACGAGTCCACGTGCACGCGTTGGTTGTTGCTGCGCCATTACTTTCTCTACGCTCCTGAAGCCGCTCTCGGAGATATGAGCTTGACCGAGCTGAGGAGGAAGGGGAGGAGCATGTGAGGAGGAAGGGGGAGGGGCCTGTGAGGAGGAAGGGGAGGGGCTGTGATGAGGAAGGGGGAGGAGCCTGTGAGGAGGAAGGGGGAGGGGCCTGTGAGGAGGAAACCCTAACCCTTTTATAAGACTTACCAACTGCAGCTTTAATGGTCAGCGTGACTTTACCTGTTGGTTTCATTGGCGCCATCTTTTGGCACCTTTTGGCGCCAGAAGGGTGGCCTGTTTCCTTTCATTCTCTAGAACTGACAGGGCAGGTATCATTATCAATATTAAACTTAGTGAAATATTTAGACATTAGGCAATACTCAATGTGAGCCACAGAGCCAACTGTCAATCACAGCTGTCAATCAACTCTCACACAGCCGACATCAAAGCTACTGTAAGTCCTCAAATCTTATTAATGGAGCAATAATTTCCACAATGGCCACCAGCACACACTTATTAGAAGGTCTGAATTTAAAGATTGAGACTAAAATGACTATTTTCTAGAGAGAAGTTGAGGCTTTTTGAATGGAGCCAGCTAGCGGTCGGCGGCGGCGGCGGCACTTTAAGGTGCTTCGGCCTCAAGACGTGGAAGCTGCTGATTGGTCGTAACGCTATGATGGAGATAGAAAAACATCATCAGCTCGTCATCCATCACACACAACTTCTTTCATGTTTCACTTCCATCGTTTTGACTTTGGAGTAGTTCTGCTTTCATCCCCTGTCAGGTAATATTCTGATTGATTGGTTTGTAGTAATGGGTCGTAGCAGCGGTCACATTGTGAGAATTTGGTCCTAAATTCTTCTCATGATTGTCGAACTCTTAACTCGGACAGCGTGAAGGGAACTGAAGCGCAATGTGACTGAAAACACTGATCTGTCTCGACTTTTCTTTTTCCTTCCTCTCTCTACTTCTCTGCTTTGTTCAGTAGTCTTCCACCCATCCGTTCTCCAAAATGAACGCATCAATGACTTCCTTCATGGCCAGGTTGGGGATGAGTTGATCTTGGGTCAGCGGGCTGCGGGTCACTGGGTCAAAGTGGCCAACTCGCTGCAACGGGAAGAACAAAACACTCAGCGCTACGTTGGACACATTTTCAGTTGCTGTTGTACGAAATATTCACACTTTGACTATCGCGTCCACTTTTTTGAACCGGGAAACAAAATGACAATTACGTCCAACCAAGGTTATTATAGTTTTGAAATTTTCTTTAGTTTTTATTTTTATTTAGTTTTTCAGTTTGCTTTTTTTCCTTCCCTCCATCTTTTCAATGATCCGGCCCACATGCGATCAAATTGGTCTGTATGTGGCCCTTGAATGAAAATGAGTTTGACACCTCTGATTGACTGTACTGAGTGGAGGCGAGTTTTTACCTGGAGATGCTCTTCAATGTCTTTCCGGTCGTAAGTGACACCACTGGGAGTGATGCACGGCTCTCTCATCAACTCAAAGCTGATCTTCCCACACAGGAAGTCTGGGATCTCACGCTTCTGTCAAACACAAACCAGACAGAATCTGATTCCCTTTAACTCATTTTCAGTCATTTTGTTTGTTTTGGGGTTTTTTTTGTCTCAGCAGGATTCTGTCACATTAGAGTAAACGAGGACTATATTTTGGACTTTATTTCTAAACAGTCTCCAACACTAACCTTCCTCTTCTCATCTACTTGAGAGAACAGCTCCTCCATGTCTGACAGGAACTTGTCCTGTGGAGAAACACTGTTTTAGATCACAGATAATCAGAATAAAAGCAGGCTGGGAAACAGAGTGCTGGGTTATGTTAGAAAGAAGAAAAGCAAAACCCTGAACATCCTTAACCTTCCTGTCGTCCTCCCGGGTCAAATCGATCCTGTCTGTTTTGACTGTTCCTTCCTTCCTTCCTTCTTTCCTTCCTCCATCCCCCTTCCTTCCTTTCTCCCTCCCTCCCTCCTTCTTCCTTCCTTCCTCCCTCCTTCTTCCTTCCTTCCTCCCTCCTTCTTCCTTCCTTCCTTCCTCCTCCCTCCTTCCTTGACTCGAGGACAACAGGAGGGTTAAAGAGGTGAATATTTTGATATTTAAATGATTTATGTGATTGAAAAACAGACGAAGAAGAAGAAATAAAGCTTTTCTTAAGTTAAACACAGAGAAACATCATCATTAATGATAATGTGGGAAAACATATATCATTAGAGAACGCTGTGTCATATTAGAAACCCCCCCCCCCAAAAAAAAGCCCCCAAAATACCCCCCCTACATGTTTTGTGTGGATTTCATTGAGATTGTGCTGAACTCTGCTGTCGTCAGTCTTGTCCTCTTGTTTCTGTCGGCAGCCCTCCAGTTCTCTGTAAATATCACACACACACACACACACACACACACACACACACACACACACGCACACACACACACACACACACACATATACACACAACACACCACACACACACACACACACACACACACACACACACACACACACACACAGAGTTACTTAGTGAAAGTGTAACCAAAGCTAATACTAATATTTCTCAGTGTATTGCTCTGAGTGAGTCGGCCCTGCCTCTTCTTCTCAGCCAGGATGAGTTTGGTGAGGTAGGCGTGCAGCTCGCTCTCCTGGTTGATCCTCCGCTCCTCCAGGCTGTTCCACCGCTTCTTCTTCGCTATCCGGAGAGCACTGGGAATATCGTCGCCGAAGTTCAGACGCTGCTCCTTTGCCAGGTTATAGGCTGGTAAAAAAACAAAAAGAAAGGCCGTAAAAGGAGCTAACAGGAGCTAAAACGGCCTGTTAACAGACAGAGGCTGAACTGAGCGGCTGCATAAAGGACCAGTACAAGATAAATAAGGAGTTTTTAACTGGAAATCATGCAAAGATATTCTAATAGAGACTCTGAATATTAATATAGAGCTGGAGATGTGAAGAATATGACGGAAATAAATGCAAATTCTCTGATTCCAGCTTCTTAAATGTGAATATTTGTTAGATTTTTTAGTTAGACACCATCGCCTCCATGTCCTCCATTGTTTATGTGTTTGTGTCGCGTATAAAACGAAGTCACGGCAGTTTCGCGGAGCCGTTGCTATGACGACCGAGCCGAATCGTGCTGGAACTGTGTAGTGGAAAAGTGCCATTAGTTGTTGTTGACTTATATAACATATGCAGAATGACGGACTCCCTCTCACCTTTCTGCAGGTTGCCGATGGCTTCGTCATAGTTCTCCATCTCCAGGTGACACTGACCCATGAAGAAGTGAGCTTTGACTGACTGGCTGTCGAGCTCTAGAGCGTGCCTGCAGTCTGCCAGAGCTTTGTCGTACTGCTGCAGCTTCACGAAGCACAGAGCTCTGTTGGTGTAGTACGCTGGGACGGGACTGTGGCTCTGACCCGGAAACACAAAACATCTCAACTTACTGCAGAACACGCCAGGAGAAAACCACAGAACTACACACGCTTCAACTAGATTTAATAATTAGTGCTTTAGATTTAATTATTAACTTCATTAGAATGTTTAATTAAATGTTTAAAGTAGGGCTGTCAGCGTTAACGCGTTAATCGCGATCAGATTAATGCAATCCATAACTTACAATTTTGTCCCTTCTACTCCCCCGTAGACGGCTCCTCTAGCTGTAGCGCTATGCTTTGAAGTGGCCTCCTGCAGTAAACCTACCGCGCTGATGGAAAGTAAGAGAGCTACTGGACTTTTGAACGGCTTGTTTAACTTTAAAACACTTCCAGACGCTTCAGTTGACAAGTCAAAAGTAAAATGCAACCTGTGTCAAACGGAGTTTAACTACCACCGGAGTACGTGGAGTTTGAGTTAGCACCTCCACGCTAAACACCCAGGTGCAGCCAAGCCAGCCTCAGCTCCACCAAAGGACCATTTTGGAGTGTGGGAGTCGCAGCAGAGCCGTGATTGATTCCCAGTTAAGACACTCTGGTAAGAAATGCTTTACATTATGGGCTTAAAACTGCCTTCAAATGGAAAATAACAGGATTTTAAACATGCAATTCAAAACGCCATTAATCGTGATTAACTATGGAAATTCTGCGATTAATCTTGATTAAAAAAATTAATCGTTTGACAGCCCTAGTTTTATCTCATTCATGCTGAAGGGGTTAGTAGATTCAAAAAATATCCAGAGGTAAGGTGAACAAGTAGAGGACTTGACAATGAAGCATTTTAAGCCCTTTCAGACCCTCAGCTTAACGAACACGATCGCTGAGTCTCTTTTATTCTATGTGAAGTTGAACACGCTGTAAAGCCCTTACGATAGCTTTGCTGTAGCAGGCAGCGGCCTCCAGGTACTTGCGGCTGAGGAAGAGGCGGTTGCCCTGCTCCTTCAGCTCCTGAGCCGACACCGACGCGCTCTTCTCGGGGCTCTCAGACATTTTGTCGACCAGGCTCGCTGCGCCGCCGGCAGCTGCCTCTCCGCTTTGCTTCCCTATCCTGGAGCTCAGAGCAGACAGGCAGCGGGAACTGAGATAGATACAAGACACAAGAATGAGTCAACAGTAACATCCTAAAAAAATAAGCTAAATATTAAATAACACTGTAAAATATAACACTACATTATAGATAATAAAATATTGTAATTTTGGTTAACGTATCTCAAACCAACAGTGAACAGTCAGTGTGTGTGTGTGTGTGTGTGTGCGTGTGCGTGTGTGCGTGTGTGTGTAATGATTCCTCCTGTTCATACTGAGCATTAGATCCTTCATCATGTTAACAGGAAGTGATGGAGGACTAAATCCACAGTCCTTCTGTGGAAACATGGATTTAAAAGTTGACCTGAAGCTAATATGAAGCTTCCTCAGCTTCATATTCGCATAAGTACCTCAGCTGATCAGAGACTTTATAATGACTGGAGATGTTTTAATAGTCAGTATGAACAGGAGGAAAACCTCTTTACCTCAGTATTTACAACTCATAGACATCTGAAATGTGAGCCGACTACACACTGCTGACTGGTTTCATCTTTAACAATGTGTTGGATTTTAAAAGCTTGTTATATTTTCCATTGTGTCAAATCTGCATCTGAAAAGTAACTAAAGCTGTTCAATAATGTAGTGGAGTAGAAAGTACAATATTTCCCTCTGAGTAGCATCACATGGAAATACTACAGTGAAGTACTAGTACCTCAAACTGAACTACAGTAAAGTACTAGAACCTCAAACTGTACTACAGTAAAGTACCTCAAACTGTACTACAGTAAAGTACTAGTACCTCTAACTATACTGCAGTAAAGTACAAGTACCTCAAACTGCACTACAGTAAAGTACAAGTACCTCAAACTGTACTACAGTAAAGTACTAGTACCTCTAACTGTGCTACAGTAAAGTACAAGTACCTCAAACTGTACTACAGTAAAGTACAAGTACCTCTAACTGCACTACAGTAAAGTACAAGTACCTCAAACTGTACTACAGTAAAGTACTAGTACCTCTAACAGTACTACAGTAAAGTATTAGTATCTCAAACAGTACTACAGTAAAGTACTAGTACCTCTAACTGTACTACAGTAAAGTACAAGAACCTCTAACAGTACTACAGTAAAGTACTAGTACCTCTAACTGTACTGCAGTAAAGTACTAGTACCTCTAACTGTACTACAGTAAAGTACAAATACCTCAAACTGTACTGCAGTAAAGTACTAGTACCTCTTGATTGTACTTAACTACAGTAGTTGATGTACTTTCTGTGTGCTGAGCTTTGGGAGTCATGCTAACATGTCGCTAACATTATAAACATCCTTTCCTCCCACACACACAGCAGCAGCCATTAGGAAGCTAACGTCTACTGACCTTAACTACGACACAACACGTATCGTTACCTTCATCATTCAGCGTTAGAGAGTCTTACCTGTGCGGCGGCTGTGTCTGTGGACAGGTGAGGGTTTATTTGAAGCTGTCGCAGTGTGACATGTAGCTGTTACTGTTATTATACTGTAGATAGGTGGCTAACGCTGCAGCCAGGAGCCAACAGATGTTTGGGTTCGATGCGTGACGTCAGCGCGTAATCGGATGCCACGCCCACCTCCCAGCGTAAAAATGAATAAAATATAAAATAAAATAAATAAAATAAACATTAAAAAAGAGACAATATAATGAAATAAATTACTCAAAAAAGGGGAATTAGGGAAGTCTAAAATAAAGCAAAGAATGTAAATGTACTAAAATATGTATAGAAATATTAAAAAATACTTAAATGAATTGTTATTATTATTATTATCATCATTATTATTAGTAGTAGTGTTAATAGTAGTGGTAGTAATAATAATAATACTAGCAGTAGTAATAGTTGTAGTATTAGTAGTGGTATGAATAGTAGTAGTAGTAGTAGTATTGATAGTGTTAATAGTAGTAGTAGTATTGGTAGTGTTAATAGTAGTAATAGTAATAGAAGTATTATTTTGTTATGTATTTTTTGGAGCTGTTGTCTTTTAAGTATTCTTTTACATTGCTATTATTTTATTATTACATTTTTATTATGATGATTTGTGTTTCACATTCATTTTAGATCATAATTTCTCTCATAAAAATGACTTATAAATACTACAGCCTCACCACAGACATGAGATTTTTAGCCCAAATGAACCACTGAAGTTTATTTTTTGTGACATCCAACCAACAATAAGTCATAACCATAAACATCTTAAAGTTCAGAAATTAGTAAAAACTACAATCAGCAAATCAAACTTTGATTGTGTAGCACCTTTGCTGCGGGTAATTCAAAGTGTCTGAATGAACGAATGAAAACTAAAAAAAAAATACATTTAAAATAAAACAAGATACAAGTACAGGATAAAATATATGAGAGAGTTAAAAGTTTCTTATTGGTATTTTCTGGAGGTTTCTTCCACTTTCAGGTTGAGTCGAGAGTGTTCTGGTAAAATCTGCATCAAGAGCTCAACGTTAGTACAAAATGTAAATTTCACAATAAGACGACTGTGTGTTAAATCAGGTTCACTACACTTTGAATCCACTAGGGGGCGTTTTATTCTGAAGTCAGTAACAGGAAGTTCTATTTTGCATTGATGCAGACTTGACGGAGTTTGTGTCTGAAACGTCTAGAAGCAGCCAGACAGTGAGTTTCCAGATATATAAGAGACAGAGAGACCAGACTGCAGCAGAAGATCCACAGAGGAAGCGAAAAGATCAACCATCTCCATAATTCAAAAGACTCAACACTAAACTGTAAGTTCACTTTGTTTCTGATGAGAAAAGTGGTTTGATGACGCTGATAGTTGATGTTTATACTCAGTTACAGTAGGTTTTACACGTGGAGCAATGTTTAATACAGCTTCGATAATACCAAATTTGGAAATATCATTGTATTCTTATTATTGCTACTATCTTAAGAGATTCAGTATTTTGACGTATGGCCTTTTTTCGCTTCATTTTGAACAATATTGACAATGAAAAAATGATAAAGTATGACTTAAGTATGAAAGAAGAATAATTAATGACCAAACTCCATCTGAAACAGCTCTCAATTTGAGGCTCCTCTGGTCATCAGACTGAACTACGAAACATTAGAGTAAGAGATTAAAGAGAATCTGTGATAATTATGGGGGATCATTTATAGGATGTGATGCAGTATTTTGAAAAATGACATTCTTTATTCAGTAGACTTAATCAGAAGATTACATACCGGCAGTAGCAGAGATTTTGGGATGAACAAAACTTTATAAACTGCTTAATTCAGAATTTATTGAGTTCACTTTTTGAGTATTTGTCAAAATGAGTTTTAAAAAAAGCCCATAATACTATAATCATTAACTGATTCAGTATTTTGATGTAGGATATTTAGTAATGAGCAACACATTATTGATTGAACTCACTCTCCAGTTCAGCTACTTGCTCAACACTGACATATGATGTGTTTATTTTTCTGATGTTCCCTCTAATTTCTGTTTCTGTGTCTTTAGGACAAATATTCAAAAGAACCAAGATGTCTGCAGCTAAAGGTGTAGCTATCGGCATTGACCTGGGCACCACCTACTCCTGTGTGGGGGTTTTCCAGCACGGAAAAGTAGAAATCATCGCCAACGACCAGGGCAACAGGACAACCCCCAGCTATGTGGCGTTCACTGACACAGAGAGGCTGATCGGGGACGCAGCCAAGAACCAGGTGGCTTTGAACCCCAGCAACACTGTGTTTGATGCCAAGAGACTGATTGGAAGAAAGTTTGATGAGTCAGTGGTGCAGGCGGACATGAAGCACTGGCCCTTCAAGGTGGTCAGTGATGGAGGGAAGCCCAAAATTCAAGTGGAATACAAAGGGGAAGACAAAACCTTCTCCCCTGAGGAGATCTCCTCCATGGTCCTGGTGAAGATGAAGGAGATTGCTGAGGCCTACCTCGGCAGCAAGGTGTCCAGCGCAGTCATCACAGTCCCAGCGTACTTCAACGACTCACAGCGTCAGGCCACTAAAGACGCAGGCGTCATCGCAGGACTGAACGTCCTGAGGATCATCAATGAGCCCACGGCAGCCGCCATCGCATACGGTCTTGACAAAGGCAAGTCAGCAGAACGTAACGTCCTGATCTTTGACCTGGGCGGAGGCACCTTTGACGTGTCCATCCTGACAATCGATGACGGTATCTTTGAGGTCAAAGCCACAGCTGGAGACACTCACCTGGGCGGAGAAGACTTTGATAACCGCATGGTCAACCACTTTGTGGAGGAGTTCAAGAGGAAACACAAGAAGGACATCAGCCAGAACAAGAGAGCCTTGAGGAGGTTGCGCACAGCTTGTGAGAGGGCCAAGAGGACCCTGTCCTCCAGCTCCCAGGCCAGCATTGAAATCGACTCTCTGTTTGAGGGCATCGACTTCTACACCTCCATCACCAGGGCTCGCTTTGAGGAGCTGTGCTCCGACCTGTTCAGGGGAACACTGGAGCCGGTGGAGAAATCTCTGAGGGACGCCAAAATGGACAAGGGACAGATCCACGACGTGGTCCTGGTCGGAGGCTCCACCCGAATCCCCAAAATCCAGAAACTCCTGCAGGACTTCTTTAATGGCAGGGAGCTGAACAAGAGCATCAACCCAGACGAGGCGGTGGCTTACGGTGCCGCCGTCCAGGCCGCCATTCTAACAGGCGACACCTCGGGCAACGTTCAGGACCTGCTGCTGCTGGACGTGGCGCCTCTGTCTCTGGGTATCGAGACAGCCGGAGGAGTCATGACGTCTCTGATTAAACGCAACACCACCATCCCCACCAAACAAACCCAGACCTTCACCACCTACTCTGACAACCAGCCCGGAGTCCTCATCCAGGTCTACGAAGGGGAGAGAGCCATGACCAAGGACAACAACCTGCTGGGCAAGTTTGAGCTGACAGGACTCCCACCTGCCCCACGAGGGGTCCCGCAGATCGAGGTCACCTTCGACATCGACGCCAACGGCATTTTGAACGTGTCGGCGGTGGACAAAAGCACCGGCAAAGAGAACAAGATCACCATCACCAACGACAAGGGCCGACTGAGCAAAGAAGAGATCGAGAGGATGGTGCAGGACGCCGACAAATACAAAGAGGAGGACGAGCTTCAGAGGGACAAAATCGCTGCCAAAAACTCGCTGGAGTCCTTCGCCTTCAACATGAAGAGCAGCGTGCAGGACGAGAACATGAAGGGCAAAATCAGCGAGGAGGACAAGAAGAAGGTGACGGAGAAGTGTGAGGAGACCATCAGCTGGCTGGAGAACAACCAGCTGGCTGATAAAGAGGAGTACCAACACCAGCAGAAAGAGCTGGAGAAAGTGTGTAACCCCATCATCAGCAAGTTGTATCAGGGAGGGATGCCTGCAGGCAGCTGTGGAGAGCAGGCACGAGCCGGCTCCCAGGGGCCCACCATCGAGGAAGTGGACTAAAGTGTCCTTTAATATGGACTCTGTGATCACTGGAACTGTTGAAATCACAACTGTAACTGTATGGTTTATGTTAACAACTTTGGTCTTTATTTTTCATGTGATATAAGATGCTTAAAGTTTACATATTTTCAATATAAGTATATAAATGAAATCTCTGTATTATGAAACAATACAACAGCACTTTTATACTGATATGTTTATTATCAATGTCATATTTGTGATGTTGTAAAATTGTAAATATATTTTCTCCTGGATGTTGCAATAAAATTATAAACCTAACAGTTTTATCTTAGTGTTTTTCATTTTTCTAATACTTGCAATGAATCATTAATTTAAATAATGCACTATATGAAATAATAAAATATGGTGATGAGACGCTGCTGAGCTCCTTATGGTTCAAAAACCTAAATGAGACTCCTTAGCCCTCACATACAATAATAATAATAATAATAATAAATTTAATTTGTATCGCACTTTACATTTCAACAATCTCAAAGTGCTACAGAGCAGAACATAAAATAAAAAGAAAAAGAAAAGGTTAAAAGAGAACATATAAAAGACACTTAGCAAAATGCTTTAGTAAAAAGTTAAGTTTTTAGGTCTCTTAAACACATCTGCAGTCTGTGGGGCCCTCAGGTGGTTCCAGTAAAGAAGAAAGGAGGAAGTCAAAATCGAAAGTATTCAGTTTAAAAATGTATTGTAACCTGTGTATAATTATACTATTGATTTTTAATGTATTATTCCTGTTCTTCTAATATATCATCATCAGTCACAAACAGCAAGATTAATCCTTAATGAAGCTTTCAGAGAGCAGAGAGTTTATTCTTCAGTTTTTACACTTTGTATTTATGGAGAACAAACATGAATTGTATTAAATGTGGAGAATGTAACACTATTTTTATTTATTTTAAATTTTTTGAATAAATATGGGTCAAACGTATATCAGCTACACACAAATGTTTAAGAAGTTGAAATATTTTCCAAAGTAAAACATTTAGGGTGTTTTTACAGGTCTCAAAGAAAAAACATGTAAGGGTTAAACAGCAGTGTGTGTGTGTGTGTGTGTGTGAGAGACTTCCAGTAAAGAGGAAGAATGGAGAAGCATAGAGGAAGAGAGTAAAGGAACGTTGGTACACACAGGTCATCAGAGCAGAAGGAGGAAAACAAGTCTGAGGCAGGTGAGTGTTAATAGGGTTAGTTTAAGTTAAATTGTTTAGTTGATTAAACTGTCAGAAAAATATGAAATTACACAGTTTGAAGTCTTCAAAAGTAGTTTCATTTTGTTCTTTTCCTGGTTTCTGCGTCCTCACAGTGATGTAAAAACTCGGCAAACTCTTGTTAGTGGATTAAAATGAATAATGATCTTTATAGTGACTGCATTTAAAATGAGAGAGAGAGAGAGAGAGAGAGAGAGAGAGAGAGACAGAGACAGAGACAGAGACAGAGACAGAGACAGAGACAGAGAGAGAGAGAGAGAGAGAGAGAGAGAGAGAGAGAGAGAGAGAGAGAGAGAGAGAGAGAGAGAGAGAGAGAGAGAGAGACTCAAAACTGTTTAGTGCCAAGAAGTTGTTTAGTTGTTGTAAAACTGTGTTTCATTAAAAATGGGAGGTTTGATTTGAGCCTATAATGTCTCATTAGTGAAGTGTCTAGATTGTTGTGATGAAGAGTGTCTCGATGACGGCAGTTTTCAGGGTCTATGGAAAAACACCTGAGAGAAGAGATGTGTTGACAGTCTGTAGAAGATCTGAGGCTGTGTAGTTTAGTTTCTCCACTCAGAGAACGGATGGTTACATGGCAACCACCAAGGCCCAGCTGGCCCCACCAGGCGCTAAGGCCAGCCACAAATGGGTGGAAGGTCATCTAGCCTGCCAGGCTAGCCCAGAAAGCGAAAGCCATTTCAGCTCCACCGTTTCCAGAGGCTCGAACGGCCGCAAGGCTGACAAAACCATCTCCAAATCCCATGGGGGGACACCTGGCCTCCTGGAAGAGGGAGCAACCCTACCAGCCCCCCTAAGGAACTGAACAATAAAAGGTCACAACAACCCTGTGCCAGTTTACGAGGCCCAACACGGGCTGCCTTTATGGCTGCCACCATCCCCCTCAATGTTGAGGGAGACTTGCCTGCCTCCAACAGCTTCTGAAGGAACTGAAGGATATCAGCGGCCATACAGGAGAGGGAATACACCTGTCATGAGGTACACCATGATTGAAACATGCCCCAACGATAGGAATAAGCAGCCCTGATAGAGGGAGCCCTGGCGCCCTGCAACGTGCCTACCACAGACAGGGGTAATCCCATGGCTAGAAATTCGGCCCTCTCAGGGGCCAGGCCCAAAGCCTGAGGCCCTGGGGAAAAGGGTGAAAGAGAGTTCCCTCGGCCTGAAGAAGGGTTAGGGTTAGGGTTAGCTAACCCAAACCAAATCATCTGGGGCCAATTTGGGGCCACCAGGATGAGGCTCACCTCCTCTACCTGGACTCTCTGTAGGAGTTGGTGCAGGAGGATGAAGGGAGGGAAGGCATACAGGAGGCCCAGTGGCCACTAATGTGCCACCGCATCCGTCCCTAAGGGAGGATCGTCCCTCCCTTAGAGGGGGACAATGAGTGTTCTCCCTGGATGCAAAAAGATCTGCCACGGCTGTGCCGTAGCGATCCCATATTCCGCTCACCACCTCTGGATGTAGCAGTCACTCTCCGGGGAGGGGTTCCCCGCGGAGAGCCGATCTGCAGCAAGGTTCTCCTGACCCGGCACGTATGTGGCCCACAGGGACTTGAACTAGGGATGAGCCCACTCCAATATTATCCAAGCCAATCTGCATAGGCGAAGGGAACCTAGACCCCCTTGCCTGTTGATATATGCCGGCGCTACTGTTCTGTCTGTTCTCATCAGCACATGGCGGTCCTGCAGCTCTGGCAGGAAGTGCAGAAGAGCCAGATGGATAGTCTGCAGGTCCAACACAGTTTATGTGCTACGTTAACCAGGGTCCGTGCCAAAGGCCACTGACGCCCTTGCCTTCGTAACACAGGCCCCAGTGCCATCCCATGTGCCAAGTTGGTCGGCTGCTGCCACCAACGGAGAGCCACACACAGTCTGTGCGTCACAAGTACGCTGGTCTGCAGATTCCTCTGTGGGCAAAGTCCAAGGCCCAGGAGGCAGCGCTGCACTGGGCGTATGTTCAGAAGAGCCAGAGGTATGACATGCACTGTGGCTGCCATCAACCCCAAGAGGCGGAGACATAGCCTCCAGGTTACCCTGGCCCCGAGCCGGAACTGGGACAAGCAAGCCCTGAGGGTGGCCTGTCTCACAGGAGTCAAGGAATCTCACGGAACAGCGCACAGAATGTCAAAATAAAAGCGGTATTTTCAAAATAAAAGTTGACAGCCCTCTTAAGCAACACAGACACACAAAGACACCTGAAACATGTACAAAATGACAAGAGTATAAACAGTGATAAACTCTAACTATCAGCTACACACTGGTCATGACCATCCTCCATGGGCATCCTTACGCCACAGTTCAGGTATGCCCCACTGGACTAGCCATTTTCCCGCTGTACAACATGCACTGAAGTATGCCTACACTAGTGGCACTAATCACCTGCCATACACTGACACGGAAGTAAAGTATAGCCCGTGGAGGAGTTCTTTTTTGGTTTTGTTTTGTTTTGACAGACTCCCGTAGGAATCACCGGCAGCCAAATTCGCCCGTCGCCCTCCAACTATGTCGGATTTTACGAGGAGCTATTTATGGCCGTGTGTGTCAGGCAGCGCTGTCGCCGACTCACACAAGCAACACTCGGCTGCGGAGGTGTAGCGATCAGCTGGGAAGCACGCCCCCATTACCTCACGGTGAGGACAATGGCTATGCAAGCGGACCGGCAAACCGGTGTCAAGAGCCGCCACGCTTTCACCAGCAGTTTGTAGCAAAGACAGTTCCCACAATCCAGAGAGGGGCGCGTAGACCAGCTCTCCCAAACTCAGCGTAAGTGGATACTGTGCACACAATCCGGCTAACACACGCTATTCTTTATGCTTCTCAAGAGAATCACATACAACTGCTTGCAGTGGAATTCAAGGAATCAGAGTGGCCACACAGGTGTGGTGCTTATATAGCCCAGGTTGCTAATCAGTGAGGCCACCACAGGTGATGTGTCTTAAAGAGTAATCCACAACAGCTGCCCCTGTGGGGTCAGTCCCCGTACATATATGTAGGATGGAGAGATAGTCTTGACACGATAGAGAACAACACCTAATAAACTAATGAACTGAAAACTCAAAGTGGCTTAATATAGAGATTTTAGTTACTATACAGCTATCAGGGATTTGGCAGACTTGATAATTAAAAGGTGGAAAACTGAAATGCAAAATTTTAATCATTACATCAAATGATCAAACTCAAAAATGTATTGAAGGTTGTGAACTTTGAGCAAAATACTTTAAATTAACATTTTATGTTTTTAAAACTTCTGCTTTCAATTTACAGTAAACATTAGAATTCTGCTTGCACTCATAACCTTACTGTGTTTTGTTGTTACTTTAAAACATGTCTTAGTGGGCATGAACCCGATGAACTGATACAGATGTACTCAGAGGAAGAGGATGAATCCAGTTTTATCTTTAAAAGGAGAGAGAGAAAGGATAGGAGAGAGAAGCACATTGAAAATCAACATAAAATCACAAGGTCAGTTTGTTTATTATCTGATATTTTTATTTGTAAAAGTAATAAAGCTGCAACACATTTTTATGACCATGTAGAAGTCGCTGGGAGAGAAAATACTGACTAATCTTGAAAGCACAAACATTTCATTTATTGTGAACCTCACATCTAGACTGACAAGTCGCATCTACATCGTGTCATAGTAACATGCATCACCTCTGTGACCAGCTGTTAAAGATCATACATCTAAAATGGATTAATTTTGATGCTTTGATGATTATCATGAAGCCTGAATAATGATTCATAATAATGAGAATGCAGAAAAATAGAAGTGTACAACAAAAATAGCATATTGTCAGTATTTTGGAGACCCCACACAATCTCACAAATTGTGTTTTCAGGGGAGCTTGTGTCTTTTTAAAGGCAGACAAGCTCCCTCTGGCTCCCTATAGTTCACACCCTGACTAATGGATTTAGACATTTTGAGTTATAATTTACAAATTACTTCATAATCCATAGTCATGGTGACATTACCCTGTTTGTAGAAGTATTAGTTTAGTAGTAAAGTAGTTTGACCATTTAGGCAGATAAATCAATCATTTAAAGTGACAATTGAGACTATGATGTAATGCCAGTTTACAATATAAATCTTCACAGTTCATTTTCCACAATGCAACCTGAGTATTTGTCAATTATCTTTTAATTTCTGTGACAGTGTGCACAACAGTTGAGACAGTGTTCACAGTAAGGGTCATTGTCATTGGTTGCCTTTTTCAGGACCTTTAATTCCACTACTTAATGTTCTTTGGTGCCATTTTTTTCTTTTCGGAAATATGTTGTATTGGTTTTCAAAGTTTCCACACAAAGAACTGTACAAGACATATGCATGACATCAATTCACCCACCCAAAAATCTATTTGCCAGACGGCCTGTATCAGCATGTAATAGGTGTGTCTCCGCAATGTCAACATTTCTATTCTTCAGTAAGCTCAGAGTACTGGCTTGTTTATGAGGAGCATTCAGTCCGCCACAGTTCCAAACTAAAAATGAAAGTTCACCCATTATCAAAAAAACTTCTTCCTAGATAAGAGTGTATATGTAACTATAAGCATTTTCCCATCACCTTCCACTTCATTGGAACCTGACAATAATGCCTGACAAAGTTAAGTCCCTCATTACACAAAAACATGCATAGACATGACGGTGAGAAACGAGAGAGGGGGATGGGAATGATAAAGGCCAACAATAACAGTAGGTCAGCCCATAATTACTCGGCAGCAACAACTCCTAGTTTCTCAACTAAATTAGCCTATGGAGAATTACCAAAAACAAAAATCATTAAAGCTGTAACTTACAGCAGTCACCATCAGACAACCTCATCATACCTTATCAGTTACCTGAACCCATTAATATTATGAGTTTTAATCCAACTGAAGCTCCCTGTGCTCTCTGGAGACAACATTACACCAAACTCCCTTTAAGAAATATGATAAATTAAATTTTCTTTACGTGTCCTCAAAAACATCCATCCATCCATCCATCCATCTTCTTGCCGCTTATCCGGGGTCGGGTCGCGGGGGCAGCAGCCTAAGCAGGGAAGCCCAGACTTCCTCAAAAACATAAAACTCTAGAAACACAAGATAAAAGGCTTCATATGTCCAAAGTCTTCTGATCAATTCAGCATCAATATAATCCATAAAGATAAACTGTATTAGACTAGACTTTGTTCTTTGTCCCAACAAGGTTAATGATTATACAATAAAATGTCCCATAAAGTACTAAATACACAAATGTGACTTCCAGTAAGGGAGAAGGAAGCAGACAGGGAGGGAATAAAGGTGAACATCAGTCAGACTTCATTTCACAGTCATCAGAACAGAAGGAAGAAAACAAGTCTGAGGCAGGTGAGCGTTAATATCAGGACTGTAAATAATGATTACTGTTATTATTGATCAATCTGATGATTATTTTTAAGTTGAATTGTTAGTTGACCTTGTGCCTCACTAAGGAATTATTTGCTTTTAATTTTTGATTTTCTCGATCCTTTGAGCTGTGTTCATACTAATGGCATAAAATTCTCCAAGGATATTCTGTTTAACATATATTTTCTTTATTTTAATAACTCACTTATAATAGGTATATAATACACTGTATAAACAAAATTGTTCCTCTGGGATCTTTAGGGACAAAAATGTCCTCATTAAAACCCATTATAACTACATTATTGACCCCCCTGCCAAAAAATGACCCTTTCATACATTCCTGTGTTCTGGGCTCATTTTAGAGCCAGGGCTTCAACATTTTAGTTTTTTAGTTTAGTTGAACATAATGTAACTGTATTAAGCTCTATGTGAGAATACAATGCAGTGTTTCCCAGTGTTGCTCGTCCTTTAAATTGAATTCAGTCATTTTCTTCGAAACACATTAAATAGGTCATAAATGTATTTCTAAAAAAGGTGTAAAAAGCATTTCAACCGTCTAGATTTGAATTGTGGAGCTAGGATTAGCATAAACCCGCCCCTGCTGCTGTAGAGGTAGAAATACATTCAGCACACTCTACTACTACTACAGTCTACAGTTAGCCAGTTAGCTGAGTTAGCCACCGAGCTAGCAGCCGAGTTAGCAACAGAAAGCTCTCAGACCTAGCGTCCATGTTTCTGGTAGAGGTGGTGACTTTGACAGGTGACACTTGGTAGGGGGCGGGGTTTCAGTGGACTCAGCGGGAACGCCCACAGCATTTGGGAGCAGAGAAAGTTTTACACAACTTTGAAGCCTAATTTCATATATTTGTCAATTTTTTTAATCATTCAAATTTGGCAGGGTGGTTAACAACACACTTTTCTGTTGTATGTCAAACTCAGATACACATATTTATTCTTTCTTTACATGGACTTTAAATTTTTCCACTGCTGGCCTCAGCATTCAGGTCGTGTTGTTAAAGATCCAGACATCTGATGACTGAAAACTTTTTACCAGACAAAACTAAAAGGAGAAAAGTCTGTTTGTTGGATTTAAACCAGTGTCAAAGTTTATCTTTGTGATGACTAGAAAACACACATGGTTGTAGTTAAAGTCTTGTAAACTAATAAGAAGCTACTAAGTTGAGAGGCAGGACTGGGTTTATTATACTGTGTATGTGTGTGTGTCTCCAGTGTTACTGGTTTACCTCTCAGACTCCAGAAGATGAAGAAAGAGGAGGAAGAGGATGACGGAGTATCCAGCTGTGTGTCTATGAAGAGTGACCGGTCTAAAGATGATGTTCCAGACTTCAGTAATGAACCTGGACCCTCAGACACAAAGTAAGAGACTGTTTCTACTGTAAACTACAAACATCACTGACTGACAACACACACTCTCCTACAACCATCTCCATCAGTTATTAGTGAGAGTCTGAAGATCTTCTGCAGCAGTTTCAGTCATCTAAGTATAAAGTGTCAGCTGATGTGTTTATCAAAGCCGTGGAGCTCATGAAAATGTGTGTAAATGATCTTCATGTTCATGTTAACCAGAGACAGAGACAGGGCTGCTATTGCTGTTTGATTTTCCAGTCAATAAATGTAAAGTAGCAGCAGGTAACCCAGGGTGATATTTACTAACAAGTCAAACTTGTCAGTCGATTAGTCTGTTCAGTAAGTTAGGTTGTAAACCTTTAAAGACAGAAACAAAAGTTAACATTTTAATAAACATTTTTAATGAATTAACCACTTAAGCCTTTTAAATGGAAGAAAGAAAAATCTACTTTCATGAATTTTCCAAATTTTTAGTAAAGTTTTAAGTTAACAGAATTTTTTAAACATTTTTAACTTTGTATTATCCTTTTGTATCTTATACTTTTAATTTTTCAAACTCAAAATGAAATATTATTTTAGCATTTAACACAAATCAATGAAGTCAATACTACTTATGTTTTCCTTAACCAATCTATATAGCAGTTAAACATAAACTTGAACATATTAAGAGGCATTTCAAACACCATGAAAGTAAACATTTCACCAACCATTGGCGTCTTTGGATTGAACCTATGAGTGAACTTGGGGCTTCTTCTCTCTGAAGTTTGTTTGTCTGAATGACTGAGATCCTCCATGTCTTCACAGGTGCTCCAAATCAGTGACAATGACTGATCAGGTAACAAGCAGCCAGTTTGCTGCTGCTGGTGCACTCTGGGAAATGTAGTTCTTTGAGACCCATTCCTGAGATTCAGCTCAACACCGACTATTTAGTTGGCTGTTGAGCTGTCTATCAAGGGCTTTGAGCCCTCCAAACATTTCCTCCAATCATCATACAGCAGCAGAGCGTCCGACGCGCCCACTGCTCCATTGACCGCTAGAGACGCTCAGTCGCATTATCCAAGGAGCGTCTTATCTGGGCTTGTCCCGCTCAAAACAGCTGTTGGGAGAAGCCTCATTGAACACCGTTGAAGCTCTGAGTCTGCGCAGACTGCCAGTGTGTGCTTACAGGATGACATAGTTGTAAAATCGAACACATTCAAGTGCAAATTTAATATAATGTAAATTGTAATTTTAGTGTGAATTTAATATGACAGTTGTGACAATTTATTTGATGAAACTTTAGAGGAAAGTGAGCTTCTCTTGTTGTCTCAGAGCAATCACCCCTGCTGTGTATGTGTGTGTGTCTGCAGTGTTGCTGGTTTACCTCTCAGACTCCAGAAGATGAAGAAGGAGGAGGAAGAGGATGACGGAGTATCCAGCTGTGTGTCTATGAAGAGTGACCGGTCTAAAGATGATGTTCCAGACTTCAGTAATGAACCTGGACCCTCAGACACAAAGTAAGAGACTGTTTCTACTATAAACTACACACATCACTGACTGACAACACACACTCTCCTACAACCATCTCCATCAGTTATTAGTGAGAGTCTGAAGATCTTCTGCAGCATAAGCATAAGTATAAAGTGTCAGCTGATGTGTTTATCAAAACCGTGGAGCTCATGAAAATGTGTGTAAATGATGCAGTCAGACGACATGCATGCATCACACTCTACAAACACACTGAGTTTACAGGAGATTCATTCAGTTTATACATGAAGTTTAAATATCTTTACTCTCACATCTGTTTTCAACTGTATACAACAAAAATAACTGAAATATAAACAAAATCAGTTGTTGTGATGAAGTGAATAGTGCCAATATGACATATTACATGTGTTTATATCTGCTCTCTACAAGAAGTAATGATGTACTGTATGTATAACATCTGTTGTTTCCAGATTTAAGAAGCACAGACAGAGATCAGAGTCTGTAATATCCAGCTGTCTGTCTATGAAGAGTGACCAGTCTAAAGAGCATCCTCTAATCTTCAGTAATGAACCTGGACCCTTAGACACAAAGTAAGAGACTGTTTCTACTGTAAACTGAGCTGAAGATGATTCAGTGAGACGTTTTCATGAAGGTTGTAGTGTAGATATGAAGGAAAGAAATAATGAAGTAGCTTCCATTCAGCTGTAATCTCCAACAGATCTTCATGTTCATGTTAACCAGAGACAGAGATAGGGCTGCTATTGCTGTTTGATTTTCCAGTCAATAAATGTAAAGTAGCAGCAGGTAACCCAGGGTGATATTTACTAAAGATTTACTAACAAGTCAAACTGTGTCTGTCCTTATTTACTAAAGGACAGCAGCAGCAGGTACAATGTTTGGTCTCATGTAATACAGACTGTGTCTTAATGTGTTTCTGTTCAAAGACACTAAATATGGGAGGAGGTCATGTAAATGTATAGAAACAGCCTAGCTTGCATATTGTTGTGTCTGTTTAATTACATTTGAACTCTTGCAATTTATGTATATAGTATTTTATTTCAAATTGAATGTGTTGAATCTCAGAGCCTGAAGAACAGGAAAACTGTGTAAATACTGACAGTCTGGACTGTTTATGTGGGGAAAGAGCTGCATGCAGCTTGTGAGCTGTCGGTCGGCCTCCACTAATGTCATGTATCATAAAGAACGTGTTCATGTCCACAGAGAGAGGAAGAGGAGGGCTGTTTCTGTGGAGGAGCAGCTGTCCTGCTGTTCTTTGTGTCAGGACGTCCTAAAGGATCCAGTCTCTACCAGCTGTGGACACTGGTTCTGCAGACAGTGCATCACCTCATACTGGGACCAGTCTGCTTCATCAGGAGACTCCTCCTGTCCCCAGTGTGCAGAAAGACCCAGAACCAGAGCTGGACTGCAGACGGACAGTCAGACCAGCACTGTACAAAGTAAGACTGAAGATCTGTCTGCTGATGTCATCATCTCTGAAAACAGGAATCTACCTCCTCTATCCTACTGAACATTAACAGTCAGACAATATTTCTTTTTAATTCCACAATGTTTTCTTCTTTCAGCAGAAAGTGGTCTGCTGGAGCTTTTAGATGACCATCATATCAGTCTGAGCAGCACATGTGAACATGTGGTTCAAGGAACTGAAGAAGCAGGAAGTGAAATCCCCTTCAACAGCATCTTCACTGAGCTTCACATCACAGAGGGACAGAGTGAAGAGGTTAATACCCAACATGAGGTGTGGCAGCTTGAAACAGCTTCCAAGATGAAGACCCTCCATGAAGCTCCAATCAAGTGTCAGGACATCTTTAAAGTCTTACCTGACCAACAGAAACACATCAGAGCTGTTCTGACTAACGGTGTCGCTGGCGTTGGAAAAACCTTCTCAGTGCAGAAGTTCACTCTGGACTGGGCACAGCGCTCCGAAAACCAAGATATCCATCTGCTGATTCTGTTCTCGTTCAGGGCGCTGAACTTGATCAAAGATAAGCAGTACAGTCTGATCATGCTGATCCGTCATTTCTATCCGACATTACAGAAGCTCACAGCAGAGAAACTCGCTGTCTGTAAAGTTCTGTTCATCTTTGACGGCCTGGATGAAAGCAGACTTTCACTGGATTTCAACAACAGTGAGGTTGTGACTGATGTCACACAGAAGACATCAGTCAGCGTGCTATTGACAAGCCTCATCAAGGGGAAGCTGCTTCCTTCGGCTCTCGTTTGGATAACTTCGCGACCTGCAGCAGCCAATCAGATCCCTCGTACATGTGTGGACAGGGTAACAGAAGTACGAGGCTTCACTGACCCCCAGAAGGAGGAGTACTTCAAGAAGAGATTCAGTGATGAAGAGCAGTCCAGCAAAATCATCTCACACATCAAGACATCCAGGAGCCTCCACATCATGTGTCACATCCCAGTCTTCTGCTGGATCACTGCTACAGTTCTGGAGGAAATGTTGACTTCAGACCAGAGAGGAGAGCTACCCAAGACCCTGACTGATATGTATTCACACTTCCTGCTGGTTCAGACAAAGAGGAAGAAGAACAAGTATGAAGAGGGACATGACACGAGTCCAGAGGAGCTGATGGAGGCCGATGGGAAACTTCTTCTGAAGCTGGGGAGGCTGGCGTTTGAACAGCTGCAGGAAGGAAACATCCTGTTCTACCAAAAAGACCTGAAGCAGTGTGGTATTGATGTCACAGAGGCTGCAGTGCTATCAGGATTTTGTACACAGATCTTCAAAAGAGAGAAACTCAAGAAGAAAGCAGTCTACAGCTTTGTTCATCTGAGCGTTCAGGAGTTTCTGGCTGCAGTCTACATGTACCACTGTTACACCAGCAGGAACACAGAGGTACTGAAGGACTTCCTGGGACAAGACTACAGTGACTCATCTCTGGATGACTTCCTGAAGGGAGCCACAGAGAAATCTCTCCAAAATAAAAATGGCCACCTGGACCTGTTTGTTCGCTTCCTTCATGGCCTCTCTCTGGAGTCCAACCAGAGTGTCTTAGGAGCCCTGCTGGGTCGGACAGACAACAGTCCAGAAACCAATCAGAGAGTCATCAACAACCTGAAAGAGATGAACAATGAGTTTATCTCCCCTGACAGAAGCATCAACATCTTCCACTGTCTGATGGAGATGAATGACGGCTCAGTACATCAGGAGATCCAAGAGTTCCTGAAGTCAGAGAACAGATCAGAGAAGAAACTCTCTGTGATCCACTGCTCAGCTCTGGCCTACATGCTGCAGATGTCAGAGGAGGTTCTGGATGAGTTGGACCTGGAGAAGTACAACACATCAGTGGAGGGACGACAGAGACTGATCCCAGCTGTGAGAAACTGCAGAAAGGCTCGGTAAGTCCAGATGTGATTAACATTATAAATCATTGTAGATTAGTAGTTTAGTTCTTCAAATATAAAGAATATATTGGGTCATATATTGAGAATGTTTCTTGAAATTAAATCAAAGGGTACAGTCTAGGCCTGCATGTGAGAAGTGTATTGAGGTAACTTTGTAAAAATGTGTATTATTATTATCAAATGTGACTCATATGCTGGGGCGGACTGGGACAAAAAAATCTGCCCTGTCATTTTGGACCAGACTGCCCCACCACATTCGATAACGCTCACCTTTTCGAGCTCTTGAATGTGTATACCAACTGTGCAACTCTTTAAAAGGCCATGCAATGAGTTAACGGGAATCAGTGAGAGTGGACACATTAAATACTGCCACCACTCCATCACAGTAATGAATCTTAAAGCAGCATTCATCCTGTTGGGTGTGCCTTTGTGTTGATGGATCAGATGCTAACTCTTCCAAGAGTAGTTCTCTAGTAAGTATATTGTGAACTCCTGACCTCACTCACTGACACATTCCTCTCTCTCGCCGACTCTCTCCTCTCTCTCACTAACACTCTCCTCTTCTGGGGATGTTATCTCAACCTAATACAACAAAAACATGAATAGAGACTGTGGGGTGAGGGTTTTCAGGTCAAAAATGATTGGATTCTCTGATAAACAGACACACAGCTGCATTGGCATTACACTGGCAATGAACAAAATTATGTCATTTTAAAAAGTGTGATTTTCTTTCATTGTAGTCTTTAGCCACCTAGGCCACTGGGAAAATGCCCAGTATGCCAGATGGCCCTCTTGCCCCTCTTCCTCCTTTTTAACATCACCCGCTCACAAATTTACCGCCACAGACTGTTTTTAACTTTAGACCATAAATGAGACTACCAGTAACTTCACCGGCTGTTGCCGTTTCTGTTCCCATGATCACTTCTGTAAACACTGTTCTGTGCGTGACGCCATTAATGATCAACTGAGCGTGCAGGTCACTTCAGGAGGCCACATTTAGAAGTGTAATATGAACAATCAAACAAAAAATTGGATTTGAGCAATAAATCAGAATTGGGCATTAAGGCCTGCGGTGTGAACGTAGCCTGAGAGTCAAGACTCAACCTACTGCTGCTCCTCTCCTACTTCTGACTGAGATCTCAACAGGTGAAAGCTGTTAGTTCATAAACTAGAAGTAGGGGCTGCACTGTAACAAGGTAAACTGATCCACATGGTGACATTATATCTCTTTCATGATATGTTATAATGTATGTGTCATTACAGACTTCCTTGCTGTTATCTCACAAAGACTCACTATGGAGTTTTGGCCTCAGCTCTGAAGGCCAACCCTCATCTGACAGATCTGGACCTGAGCTACAACTACCTGAATGATTCAGACATGAAGCTTCTGTGTGCTGGACTGGAGAGTCCAAACTGTAAACTGGAGACTTTGAGGTCAGTTCACTGACTGTAACTTTGCTGGATTTATTTAGTTTAGATATATTTAGTTAAAATCCTTCACTAAAGTTTCAGATGTTTGGCTCATAGATTTTCCAGATTTGCTTTTAGCTCAAATCTGTATAATTATTTTTTTTCAGGAATTTAAAATCCACAGTCTTGTTCTGTGTAAAAATTCCACAGTTTAACCCTTGTAGAGCCTTGCAGAGCAGCTCTTCTCAAGCTGTATATGGCAACAGCAGGTGAACCTTAAAGCAGTAGAGCATCTGATCTATATCCACAGCCACCGCCACAGGTTTCTTAAGGAAGTGAGTGAGCACCCCCTAGAGTGTGTTATTTAGGTCAGGGCCACTCAACAGAATGTCGTTAAGGGAGACACAATCATGCTTGGCACTCCAGTCAAACACTGCTCGCACCTGACCCAGCTTGCGCCAATGACAAACTCCAAAGATTGGTAAGTACCAACACTCTTGTTCCCCTCTGAGTGTTGGGGCTGGTTCAGCATGACCTGTCTCGAAGATGTTCTGCATGAAGGCAATCACATGTTCTTTCATCAAACAGGTCTTTTGGTTAGCCTTTGGGAAGTGATGGTGTTGAACTGGTGCATCAGGCTTCTCTTTGATGTGGAGACTGTTAGTGCAAGGGTCAAACAGAGACGTACGTCCGTGACTCAGCACATGAGTTCAGTAGACATTGGCACAATCCGATTTGTGACAGACCTCTCCTACAATCACCCAGCCCAAGTTGAGGCGCTGGGCGTAGGGAGTGTTGTGGGGTCCATTGCATTGATCTCAAACCTTGTGTGCCCGTGGTATGTCTCGGCTGAGCAAGATGAGGATGGCTGTCGAGGAGTCTAGAGCTGGGATTCTGTCCATGACAGAATCCCAGCTCTAGACTAATGTAATGTTTGGTGATCTCAGGTGTGGGGATTTCTGACATGTCATCTGGGAGCATGTTACATTCAATTACAGTGGGGAGTGGAATGTGAGTTTTACCATTTAGTGACTCCATGATGAAATTATTAGCTCGCTGCCCCGTAGTTTCAATGACTCCTGAGCAGGTCTTCAGGGTGTATGCTGCTGTGCCCTCTTTAATTCCAGAGAGTTCAAAGAACTCTGTTCTTGCCAGGGACTTATTGCTCTGCTCATCAAGAACAACATAAGCTTTGACCGCTCTTTCTCTCTCTGGCCTGCTGGATAAACTCCGACGAGGCAGATTTTGGAGCATGATCTCTGTAGTCCCAGAGATGTCAGTGCATTTTGATGTGACAGTTTGAGGAGCTCCTTCCTCTTGCTTCCCGCCTTGATCCCTCGTGGTTGCAGAGGTCTCAGTTATCCAAGGAGCTGGCACTGGAGCATGACCATTTGCTCTTGCGTTCTCTGAACTGAACATTTTTCCCACAGTCTTTGGCTAGGTGCCTTGTTGATGAGCAGCACCTATAGCAAATATTCTTCTCTCTAAGGTAGGCTTTCCTTTCATCCAAAGATTTGCTCCTAAAACCACGACACTTCCTGAGGGGTGTGGTTTGTTGTAGAGTGGACATTGCTTGTCTGGATTGGCGGTCATTTTTTCTGCAGGACTGTTATGGCTGTCATCACTGAGACTTCTGTCCTCTTGACAGAAACAGGAGTTTTCACATTGTACCCACGCTCGCACCACCCTTGAGTGGAGCAAAACGTTTTTCACTGGTCTGCTGTGTTTCATAACACAGGATGAGCAGGAATGTGGAATACTGCAAAATACAGTTAAATGATCTTAAACTAAAATTAAAAACTACAATTTTGAAGCCCTGGCTCTAAAATGAAAGCCCAGAACACAGGAATGTATCAAAGTGTTATTTTTAACAGGGGGGGGGGGGGTTGTCAAAAGTTATAATGGGTTTCAATGGGGACATTTTGGTCCCTAAGAGGAACACTTTTGTTTATACAGTGTATTATAGACCTATTATAAGTGATTGTTTAAAATTTTAAAAATTATATTAAAAAGAATATCCTTGAAAAATTTGATGCCAATAAGCAAACACACAGCCCAAATGATCAAGAAAATAAAAAAATAAAAGCCAAGAGTTAAACTAATATGAGGCTTCAGCAGTCTGAGTTACACATATCAAGTAAGTATGTTTGTGTTTCTTCAGTGTTTCCTTGCTGAGCTGCAGTGGAGGGATCCAAACTCAAAGAGGGAATTTTGTTCTAAATATTTGAATCAGACAAAGTCTACCAGACTGTCAAATCCTCATATTAGCTTCAGCTGAACTTATGAAGTCATTTCCTACAGTGCAGCTGTGTTAGGAAGAGACCACCAATAGCATGTTTTAATTACACACACCTACTAAACTACCAAATACAGGAAGTAGAGCTGATTTAATAGACATAGTGATGTTGAACTATACATTTAAAACCTAAACACATCTGATTGGATTATACATTGATTTTAACCTACATAATTTATTCTTTATTCAGATTGTATCGCTGCAGTTTGTCAAAGAACAGCTGTGCTTCTCTGGCCTCAGCTCTGAAGTGCAACCCCTCCCATTTGAGAGAGCTGGATCTGAGTAACAACAAGCTGAAGGATTCAGATGTGAAGCTGCTGTCTGATCTTAAGGAGAGTCCTGACTGTAGGCTGGAGACTCTGATGTAAGTTCACTGTCTGTCTGTAACTTTTGTTGATCTTAATGTTTAACAATTGTTGAAGCCAACCAGAAAATAGCGCCTGAGTCTGGAACTCCTTCCACCTCGGTCTGGAAGGAGTATGTTTGGTTGTTGGTAATAAATATTATAATGAAGCATCACGTATGGCAGCAGTAGGCCTACTCGCAAGAATAGCAATACTACAACCCAGCAGACATACTGTGTTTTCATCGCATAGGTCTAAGATCCTTTCACAACAATGCCAGAGATAACTGGGATTCATGTCACAATAAAAACCTGAACACATCTGATTATAGGGCTGCACGATTATGGCCAAAATCATAGTCACGATTATTTTGATCAATATTGAGATCATGATTAATATCACGATTAGTTATTGATTTTATTTATTTTTATTTTTATTTAATTATTCTTTATTTGTATGAAGCACAAACAAACACAAACATTTATCACTTGGCAGCTCACCAGAATTTACATGTAGATATAACATTAGACAAAATATATTGGACCTTGCATATGTGGTAGAAAATGAATACTAGGAAAGTATGAAAAAAACATAAACAAATAAATAAAAGGCATAATGATACTATTAGAACAGCTCTAGTTTTCCTCTCAAAAAATACATTGTTAGGGGCAGCCATCTCTGTTGAAAAAGATCTATCTTCAACTGTACTTGGGCAGTCATAGCCTCCATCCCATATATTCCCCTTAATTTCTGTTTCCATTGTTCTAATGTGGGCAGCTGTGGTTTCATCCAATTTAGTGTCACCATCTTCCCAGCAGTCATCAGGAGTACATGCAGCAGATACATGTGGTTTCTAGTACATACCTCCTCTGCAACCAGATCTAATATAAAGTGTCTCGGGTTGAGCGCGAGGTCAATTCCCCAAATTTTAACTATATCAGAAAGGAACCAATTTAGGACCCCATATATCCCAGAATATATGGGAGTGATCACCAATCATACCACATTCCCTCCAGCAATACCTTGCTTTTGGGCTGTCTACACATTTAAAGAGTACCATAGGTGTTATTCATTGATTTTAATGACAAAAAATATATTTATTGTCATAAATGTAAATGCTTCTTAATGTGCAAATCTTTAAATCAAAATAATTTGGTCCTCCTATTCACCAAAATTTAGTGCATCTCTTTATAGAAAAATTTAAATATTTAAAATGTATTATATTTTATATAATAATGATAATAATAATATTCATTTAAAAAAAATATGAATAGAAATAACTGCGTGAGGGGATAGCATATCATCTGTCCAGTGTTTTTACCATTCACCTGAAGCATTCAGTATCCTGTGTTTATTGAGCACATATCTTTGGCCAAATGAAATGTGCTTGCATCTGTGATTTGGATGAGTCTTTGTGAGCTGAATGGATATGGTGAAGCGTTGTACAGACTCACTTCTATGAACGTTTGAGTTGATGTTGCATGAGTCACGTTACCAACTGTTGTAGTGTTTGGCCTTCATGCATTCATCATATTGGAGTTTCTGATGTGTTTTCAGGTGGTTGAATAAGTTAGTTGTGGCACTGACACAACTCTACATCACTCTTTACATATGATCTGTTCTTGATTAACATCACTCACCTTAAACCGAAATATCTCCAAATAACGGATGATGATCTTCTTCGAGGGACAAGCTGTGCCTGACATTTTATTAAATTAGAAATTTTATCTCGACCGACGTCTATCGGTGTATTTTTCACGCGTCACTCTTTCAGACTGCATCCAAGAAACAGGGAGCAGCTCTGATTGGCTCATGCAGTCTTGTGATGCGCATTTTCTTTTTTCTTTTTTTTAAAGTATATTTTTTCGGGCTTTTTGCCTTTAATGTACAGGACAGTGGAGATAGTCAGGAAACAGGAGGCAAAGAGAGGGGGAATGACACGCAGGATAAGACCGCTCGGCGCGGGCTTCGAACTGGGGTCACCTGCAATGAGGACTATAGCCTCAACACATGGGGCGGGCGCTCTACCGGCTGAGCTATGCTCAAACCCGTGATACGCATTTTCAATATTGCTCAATCACGTTCATTTGATCGTGGGAAGCCAAAATCGATATTAAAATTCAATTAATTGTGCAGCCCTATCTGATTTGACTATAAATGGATTTTAATCTACATCATTTATTCTTTATTCAGATTGGAGGACTGCAGTTCATCAGATACCTGTGCTTCTCTGGTCTCAGCTCTGAAGTCAAACCCCTCCCATCTGAGAGAGCTGGATCTGCGATACAACGAGCTGCAGGATTCAGATGTGGAGCTACTGTCTGATCTTCTGAAGAGTCCAGACTGTACACTGGAGGGTCTGATGTAAGTTCACTGACTGTCTGTTACTATTGTTGATCGTAATGTTTAACCACTGAACCTAATTTATGAACATACATAACTTACATCTATGAAGTAATTTTTTTCTGTATTTTCAGTCTGTTATAAAATATGTCTGATTCTTAAAGAAACTGTAGAAAATGTTAACTGTTAGTTGTTAAGGTATATGAGTCACATCTGTATACAGAAGATCATCTCAACTAATATAATTTATTCGTCAGCACAGCTGTTAGATAAAAACACATCAGTGTGGCTGATGATCAGATATACCGTACAGCTCCTTGCCCTACACATTAAAATAGGAATAAAATCAATACACTGAAGCAGTCACCATATTACAATAGTTGCGCATTACTTCTCAAACAATACTGCGCGAAGCACACCAGTTAATATGGCTAACAGACTCCTTCACTCAAAGAAAGAAAAGACATAGGACAACTCAAATAACCTGCACTTTAATTTCAGTAAAAGCAGTTTCACGACTTAATATTTGAGGAAATCACAGAGCTGTTTTCAGCAGTGATGGGAATAACGGCGTTAAAAATAAACAGCGTTACTTTTTTCAATATCGAGTAATCAAATTAATTTCCCCCGTTACAACGCTGTTACCATTACTGCCAAAAAAAATGCACCATTACTTCTTCAGACCTCACCAAACAAGCGCTTTTCTCTCTGTCTTTTTATTTATTTATTCATTTTATTCATTAATTACTTTGACATTGATGTTACTCAGTTACTAACTCAGTTACTTTTTGGGAGAAGTAATGAGTACCTATAATTAATTACTTTTTCAAGGTAACGTGCCCAACACTGGGTTTCAGTGTATCAGATCGTCAGCGGTAAAAGAGGTGAGCGCCATTATATTTACCACCACCAGACACAGGAGGGCGCTAAACTAATGAAAGGAGCCCCCACCTCCCACACACACACGCACACAAACAGACACAGGTGGCCGTCCTCCTCGTTTTTCCAACAAGATTTTGCATGTGCGACTAGTTGTAAAAAACATTCACACTAAAAAAATGGTCGCTGCCTGGAGCCTGGCTCATTGATGTGGGCATAGTAATGTTGAACTACACATATAAATGGATTCTAAATGGATTTTATTTATTATTCATTCAGATTGAGTTACTGCAATTTGCCAGAGACAAGCTGTGCTTCTCTGGTCTCAGCTCTGAAGCACAACCCCTCCCATCTGAGACATCTGGATCTGAGTAAAAACAAGCTGCAGGATTCAGACGTGGAGCTGCTGGGTGATCTTCTGAAGAGTCCAGACTGTAGACTGAAGGATCTGAGGTTAGTTCACTGACTGTCTGTTACTATTGTTGATCTTGATGTTTAATAACTGAACCTAATTTATGTACATACATAACTTACATTCCTTAAGTTAAGTTTTTCTATATTATCAGTATTTTACTGAACAGTTTAGTGTGTTTGGAGTATTTGTGACAAAGTCAATGCTGTTAGTGACATCAAAAATATTCCGCCTCTCCATCCTACATATTACATATGTATGGGGACTCTATAAGACACACCGCGAGGAAACCAAGCAGACCTTGCTGCAACTGCAGGAATACCAACAGCAGACAATTCAAATGAGACATCACCGCGACCAGAGCCACCAACATGCTCAAACCAAGGAACTATGTACAAATCTACACTATGTACACACCCATGACCCCGGCGCAAGAAGCCACCCAGGCCCAGCTGGCCCCGTCAGACGGTAAGGCCAGCCGCAAATGGGTGGAAGGTCACCTAGTCTGCCAGGCTAGCCTAGAAAGAAAAGAAAATGACATCACTCCGAGCCAAAGTGCTCTTAAGAGCTATGGCACCGGAAGCATGGTATATTTAGTCATGTCCTACTGCACCACGCCTAGCACATTCTCAGTGAACAGGGTGCCGGCTGCCACATTCATGCAGTAGAACCTTATAAAGGTACAAATCTCAGACGGGGGGGCACCTCTCCACAAAGCCCAGGAGGCAGCACTGCACTGGGCGCATGTTCAGTAGAGCCATACGTATGACATGCACTGTGGTTGCCATCAACCCCAAGAGGCAGAGACTTCGTCTCCAGGTTACCCTGGCCCCAAGTCGGAACTGGGATAAGCAAGCCCTGAGGGCAGCCTGTCTCACAGGAGTCATGGTAAGAATTCCTGCCCCGGCATCCAACACATGCCTAGGAACTCTGTGGACTGAGAGGGCTGGAGCTTGCTCTTATTCCTGTTGTCGTGCAGGCCTAGTTACTCTAAGTTCTACGAGTTACATCTCTGCGGCACTGCCCCTCTGAGCAAGCCAACACCAGTCAGTCATCTAGGTAATTGAGGATGCGACTACCCTACCAACGCAAGGATCCCAGTACAGCATCCATGCACCTTGTGAACGTACAGGGGGCAAGTGATATGCCGAATGGGAGGACACAGAACTCGAAGGGTCTACCGTTGAAGGCAAATCTGTGCTCTTCCCATATTGGGATCTGAAAATACACATCCGCTAGGTCGATTGTGGCAAATCAGTCGCCTTGGAGGATGGCCTGTCGAACCCGTGGTACAGTCAACATCTTGCAATGCAGGGGCCTCAAAAACTATTCAGCCCCCTCAAATCCAAAATTGGCTTCAGTCTCCCATCTTTCTTGGGAATGAGGAAGTAACATGAATAAAACCCAACCTGCTCCTCACCCCCCTGATGGCCCTCTTCACAAAGAGAGTGTAGACCTCTGTTGCTGCAGCACCAGTGTAAAGGTGTAAAGGTGGCCGACCGCATCTATCATGTTGGATGGCCTACAAACTGACCCTTCGATCACTGGAAGCATTTTACAAAAAAGTGGTCAAATTTTGCAGGTCGCACACGTGAGCCTAGTTGACAAAAACACTCACACTGTCTCAAAAAATGGTCGCCATCTGTAGTACTGCTCATCTGCTCATTCATGAGGACATAGTAATGTTGAACTACACATTTAAAACCTGAACACATCTGATTGGATTATAAATGGATTTTAATCTGCATAATTTCATTCATTCTTCATTCAGATTGTGGGGCTGCAGTCTGTCAGAGACAAGCTGTGCTTCTCTGGTCTCAGCTCTGAAGTACAACCCCTCCCATCTGAGAGATCTGAATCTGAGTAACAACAAGCTGCAGGATTCAGACGTGGAGCAGCTGTGTGATCTTATGAAGAGTTCAGACTGTAGACTGGAGAGTCTGAGGTAAATTTACTAACTGTCTGTTACTATTAATGTTTAACAACTGACTCTCATTTATGTACATACATAACTTACATCTATGAAGTTAGTTTTTAAAAATATATGTTCAGTAATTTACAGTTTAGTGTGAAGATGACTGATTCTTAAATCAATTGTAGAAAATGTTCACTGTTAGTTGTTGAAGTAAATGAATGTTGATAAATTTTGGTAAAGAGTCACATCTGTTAACAGAAGATCCTCTCAACTAATATCTGTTTGAAACTGATCAAGTTTATTTGATGAAGGAGACATATTTCTTTATTATATTAATGTCTGAACATTGATATTGATCTTTAACAACACTCACACACTCACACACACAAACACACACACACACACACACACACACACACACACACACACACACACACACACACACACACACACACACACACACACACTCACAAACTGCTGGGTTAAAGATTAAACAATTATTGTCCAGTAAGGAGACAGCATACACACAGAGTGACATCAGCTCATCTCACTTAGCAAAGAGCAAACCTGATCTATGAAAGTTTCTGAAGGAACAAAGAAATGAAATGATCTGTAATCGGTCAAACATACCAGTCTATATGATTGCAGCCAATGGCAAAGTTTACTTGATGAAGGAGAAATATTTCTTCATATTCTTTAATGTGTTTTAATGATTAATGATTGATATTAATCATTCAGAACACACACACACACACACACACACACACACACACACACACACACACACACACACACACACACACACACACACACACACATACATATTGACATGAATATTATGATGGTGTATATTCAGGTTGAGGGACTGCAGTTTGTCAGAGACCAGCTGTACTTCTCTGGTCTCAGCTCTGAAGTGCAACCCCTCCCATCTGAGAGTGCTGACTCTGAGCTACAACAAGCTGCAGGATTCATACGTGGAGCAGCTGTGTGATCTTCTGAAGAGTCCAGACTGTAGACTGGAGAGTCTGAGGTCAGTTCACTGACTGTCTGTTGCTATTGTTGATCTTAATGTTTAACAACTGAACCTCATTTATATACATACATAACTTACATCCATGAAGTAAATGTTTTCGATATCTTCAGTATTGTACTGAATAGTTGAGTGTGTTGTTATAAAAGATGACTGATTCTTAAAGAAACTGTAGAAAACGTTAACTGTTTTGTGGAAGCCGAGTTATATAATGTGCACAAAAATCTTATTTTAAGTTTAAAAGTAGCGTAGATGCTATCTGCTATGTTCATTCAAATTAAACTTTACTCTCTGAAAACATGGCAAGAGCTGCAGGTGCTATTAAATGAATACATAAATGAGTGTATATATAACATACATTACAAACATAAACATTAATTTAATTCAGTGTAACTATACAGGCAGGCATTAATAAAAATATTTACTTACATATATCAAAAGCACAATAAACGCTATAAATCTAGCATTATTTAAACATTACATTTGATCGTCATCTTCAACGTTACCTTTACCATTACATTAATAAAGTACAACAAAACACACAATACCTTGTTCCCATTCAAGCTACGCACTTAATTATCAAGATGTCTCACTAACTTATCACAAAAATAACTTATAAACACCCTTTCATCCACACCATTAATTAGCCACTTTTTATGTCAAGGTACAGACTCTCAGCCAGCTTCAAAATAAATCCAAAACATTAAAACAATGGACTGTCAAAATAAAAGCTTACAGGAAGTGGATGTCTAACGGAACTAAAGGGAAAATAAAGCTTTGTATGGAATTGTTATTAACAGACCACTATGAGAGTCATTTACACTGATAGCTTATCAGACAGCCCTTGCAAGTGATCAGTGGTAGGGTAGAGTACTGAAAATCAATATTCAAGTAAAGTACTCCCATTAAAATGACTTGTGTAAAAGTACAAGTACTCCCATTAAAAATTACTCAAGTAGAAATAAAAAAAGTACCCGGTTTTAGTATTTTTAGGCTGTGTGGGCCAGTGCAAAACAGCAAAAAATAGATTTTTATTTTATTCTATTAATGACGTAGAGCAGGTAGGGTAATCAAACAAATAAAGATAGCCTATACAACTGAGATATAAACAACCTCACATTCTCTCTCCATCTCTTCCTCCCTCCCCTTCTCCTTTTCCATTTCCCTATCTGTCCCAAAACAGACAAATTTAATGACCTTAATGTTGAATTTGGCATTACATTAGATTAACTATTTTCTAATGTATCCCAATATAAAAACTTACTTATGACTTATTGAAGTATCAGCATGTTGTCATTAATATTAATGAGAGCACTGTTTGTATTTGACAGTTTTTAACCTGCATCCTGTTCATGGAGTTTCCATTTCCTAAACTTGTACTTTCTATACTTCTTCAGCTCTGAACAGATTATGAAACGTTGAAACAACATGAAACATTGAATGATTTTAAGCATGAACTTTTTTATTCTTTATTCAGTTTGTTTGGCTGCAGTTTGTCAAAGATCAGCTGTGATTATCTGGCTGCAGCTCTGAAGTGCAACCCCTCTCATCTGAGAGAGCTGGATCTAAGTCACAACAACCTGAAGGATTCAGACGTGAAGCTGCTGTCTGATCTTCAGAAGACTCCACGCTACAGACTGGAGTATCTGAGGTCAGTAGAGAGTTGGAGTCAGTCTGTGCTGGTTTCAGCAGTTTAGTATTAAACACAGTCAGTATGAAAGCAAAGATCCAGTATTTCCTGGTGAAGCTCCAACCTTCTCAGTGCTGCTTTCCTCAGTGAAGCTGTGAGAGAAGAATGGTGACAGGCTTCAGATGAGCCAGAAGCTTGTTGTGATCATGTGTTTGAGTTGATGTGAAAACAACTGTTGTTGTGTTGATGTCTGCAGGAAATAAAGCTGGATTACAGCTGACAGCCTTACAACATGTATAGAGACAGTGGTCTTCATCATCAAACTGTCACACTATCAAATCTGATCTACATCACTTTACTAATGTTGATATGATTCATATTGTTGAAACGTAGAGATTCATCATGTTCTTGGTTTGTAGAAACTAACGCTAACCCAACACGTTAACATGAGAGCTGAAAGGAAGCAAGCTACGCTGCACAGCTGTTCCACTTCTGGTCTGAACAGGACTGAAGTCCCTGCTGCTCTTTATACTGGATGTGCTACAGCTGATCAAGTGAGTCTCACTAAACACTCATTTATCTCCTCTGTTCTTTATTCTTCTCTCATCAGCTGGTGATGATCTCTGTCAGAGTGAGAGTGAACATCCAGGAGTGTTGAGAGAGGATCAGCTGGATCCTGATGATCCATCTGGAGTCTGGATCTGGATTTTGTCATCTTCACTTAAGTCTCTTAACTGACTGCAAACTGAACAGTTATCTCTGGATTTTGTTGAAGTCAGAACTTGACAGATTTGTTATATATGAGCGGTTTGATGTGGATAAAGATAAAAACAGGTGTTATAAGTCAGACTGTGAGTCTGGGCTCATATTTATCAAGCGTCTCAGAATCACACTGAGAGTTAACGAGGACTAAAACTAATGAATGAAGCAGAAGAGAATTGACTGTGACTTTCAGCAGGAGAAGGATTACTGCTGGGAGAGAGTGAGACGTCGCTGTTTTACCACAGTCAGAGCAGCAAAGTAGAAATAATGATGATGTGTTGTAGTTTTCTCACAGTCTCAGCTGGAAATATTAAACAGTGGTAATTTGGTATATTATGTGTATAGACAGGTAACCAGACACATAACCTTGGTAAGTTACCTAACAAAACTATGAAGCCAAAATTTATTATAAGATGATATTTACAAACTATAAAGAAAGCCTGAGAAACAAATGCATCCGAGATGTTCATTAAGATAACAGGTGATTTGACTGAGCTGATGAAATTGTCTTGGTTCGGCCACATGGTTTCACAGCCTGTAATAATGCTGCATCTTGTACATATTGTACAGACACATGTTGTAAACCGTCTCCATGAAGAACATCTTCTCTTCCACTGTTCAGTTCCTCTTTCAGCTGCACCCCAAGTTAACTTCTGTTCTCTACATGAAGGTAAAAACACTGTAACAATATAAACAGATATTGTTCAGCTGCATCCTCCTCTCTAATATCAGGCTGTAGCTCTGCTGTTATTTGAAGCAGCCAAAATAATAAATAAGCCTATAACATATTTCAGCTGTTGTAATAAAGCTGAATCCTTAATTATGCAGCTGACATGATCATTGGCTGATTTAGTGATTTTGGGCCTCGAGACAAATTCAGTCATGGGTTCTCCTTTACACTTTTTTTCACCCTTTCTCTAACTGAGAGTGTTGGTGGTAGAAGACAAAGCGTAGTTCAACAATAAAATTTGCCTGATTGCCAGAAGCAACTAAAACACCATGTCAGGTTAATAAATCTAGCAACTGACTTTCCTGATCAGGCAGTGGTTAAAAAATAAAGTACATCATACAGCATAGCCCCCTCCCCTCACACACATCGAAGAATATTGAGTAAGCTAGTAGTTTGATGTGTGAAACAAACATCCATCAGGATCATGTGACCTCTGTCAAATAGAGGAATCAGTGGAGCCGATAATGTTTCACTGCCATAAATACTCTGGAGAACTAAAAACCATTAAAAAGAGAGAAATCAGGAAGCTTGAATGTAAAGAATGTATTTACCATCAGGTTAGGGAGTCTAATCCATTATCTGAATGAAACTGGACTGATCAAAGAATTTAGTGTTGAGTGAAATATGGACGATGGATCAAACCATTTAATATGTAAGAATGTTTGTTGCTTCACATCAATGATACTCTGTGTCCTTGTTCTGTTTCATTTCACTTCAATTAAACATGACAATTACTTTTAGTCTCTGTTGTTATTTAATAATCACTAATAACTAAAACAACTTGTATAGAGAAAAGTAAAAATTGACTCCAGGCAAGTAGATTTTTTACCTCTGATGGTGTCTGTTTGTATTATCATTATTATTATTATTATTATCATTATTATTATAGTTTAATTGAGTCAAACTGGTTCTTCTGGATGAATTTGGGCTAAGGACTTCCATATTTCTAAATCTGGATTCTCAAAACTCATTTTCTCTCAGCAGCAGCAGCAGCAGCAGCGTTTCATGTTGCTTCCACACAGAATTTAAATAACCATTGTTTTGTGCTGTTCTGTTTCTGTTCATATGTTTTAATTATGACCTGCTGAGGGACTGCAGATGAAAATGAGCTGGAAGCTAACTACAGCACCTGAAGAGGTAACGTCTATGTTTAATTCTGTACATGGTCTCTTACAAATAGTCTAAATAAAATATATAAATAAATCTTTGCAGGCTGGATGTAAAAATCAATAGTAAACATGCTCTTATCTGATCTGATAAACTGACAGTAGAAACATCATCCATCAACATGTTTGACGCAGCAGCGACACCTGCTGGACAAAACACTCATCTACAGTCAGCGCAGGAGGAAATACACAAACTCCAAGTAGTAGCACAGTGTAGAAATACTTGTTTGACAGTAGTTGATGCTGCAGCTGAGTTACAGTCCTGCAGTGTGTGACTGTGGAGGAAAGAAGGAAGCAGCCAGGAACACAAAAACAAGCCAAACTCAAGTATAAACCAGGACTGTGTTTGCATGTTTATACATATTCTCATTTTTTTTATCAAACTAAAATGTTAAACACTGTGTGGCTCCAGCTTCTCTGATATGATGATTTTCTGCTTTTGAGCACAGAGACTAGGGTGTCAAAATAAAACAGGAAACAGACACATGACAGACCCTGACACACCCATGCGCACGTTGGGCTGTGGTGAAGCGGAAAGGTTTCCGTTAGGAAAGACATCTTATCACATCAGACACTGCAATGAGTAGATATACATTACACACACACACACACACAAAAACACACACACACTCACACACACACGCACTAGAAATGATCAAACTGTACATGTGACACACTAAGAGCAGAAGAACTGGGATGTTTTACTTCAGGAAAAGTGTAAAAACCACAAAGAAAATGAAAATATACTTCATTACAAGTAAAAGCCCTGCATTTAAAACCCTTACTGAAGTAGAAGTTCAGAGGTATTAGCAGCAAAATGTAAGTATCAGAAGTTAAAGTTCTCTTATTTAGAAGTTTGACCGTCTGCTCTGCTGATTACATCATATAAACCAGTACATTTGGTTATTAAAATGACTAAGGGCTATTTAGAGTTGTGTGTGTTTATAAAAATCAGTTTGTATGTAAGTTAATGTTAAAGTTTTATTAGTTATATTGTGATTAACATATTTTGTGAGCTAAATTTATGTAACCTGTGTGTAATTATACTATTGATTTTTAATGTATTAATGCCGTTCCTGTTCTTCTAATACATCATCATCATCAGTCACAAACAGCAAGATTAATCCTTAATGAAGCTTTCAGAGAGCAGAGAGTTTATTCTTCAGTTTTTACACTTTGTATTTATGGAGAACAAACATGAATTATATTAAATGTGGAGAATGTAACACTATTTATTTATTTATTTTTAATTTTTGTATAAATATGGGTCAAATGTATATCAGCTAAAAACTCAGCAAACTCTCGTTAGTGGATTAAAATGAATAATGGATGTTTATAGTGAACCATAAAACCAAGGTGTTGAATAGAGGTCAGATTACTATGAAAAATGAGACAGCATTTAAAATGATTTCAGTAAATAAGAGCAACCTGCTGACTTGTTTCCCTGTAACAGCTCAGTGGGTGTGTGTGTGTGTGTGTGTGTGTGTGTGTGTGTGTGTAGATGACACACACACACACACACACACACACACACACACACACAGAGAGAGAGAGACAGAGACGGAGACAGAGACAGAGAGAGAGAGAGAGACTACAGCTCAAAACTGTTGTTTCGATGACGGCAGTTTTCAGGGTCTGTGGAAAAACACCTGAGAGAAGAGATGTGTTGACAGTCTGTAGAGTGTGCATACAATGGGTGTAAAAAAATGTGTGTGTGGTTGGTACTACATATGAGAAGTATTCTGCATTGGTTTGGAGTCACTAGGTCACATGGTTTAGGAGGTATTGGAAAAAAAAACACAGTTCCTTATTTTGAATATCTGTCGAATACCCGAATATCCAATATCAAACCAACTTCAGCTCGGTAGTAAACGGAGGGAAACGGCAACTTTGAGACAGGTGAGTGTTAACATCAGGACTGTATATAATGATTACTGTCATTATTGATCAGTTTCATTGTTTTGTTGATTAAACTGTCTCAAAAGAAGATGAAATCACACAGTTTGGCGTCTTCAAAAGTACTTTCTTGTTATTCTTTTCCTGGTTTCTGCGTCCTCACAGCGACGTAAATAGTCCGTACCATAAAACGAAAGTGTTCAAAACTATGAAAAATGAGGCTGCATTTAAAATATTTTCAGTAAATAAGAGCAACAGCTGCAGATTCATCATAAATTCACAAACAAACACAACAAATAACCGGCGATTGTGCAAATATGCTTCTGTAAGTGAGCAGTATACCAGCCACCTTCGAGAAAAGAAAGATACAGTTCGCGTCGGGATGGACTCGATCTCACCAGAACAAAAGACAACATAACACTACCTGTCTATCATTACGAGCTATGGAGGGTAACATTTTTTTCTGCTTTCCTCACGTATTAGTAAATTTTTATTTTTGGGCTGGTTACCCTTGGCTTGTCTTGAAAATAACCGAACATGTGTATCAGGGTTTTTTTCTTTTTCCTCGGCTACAAACATCTGACTTATGATGTTATTAAGCGTGTTTTGACAGTGTGGTCTGAGTCAGATCGTCACTGTTTGTCATAATGTGTGCAGTGTTGTGGGGGCTGTAATATAGTGGTAAATATGTTTGTAGCCCGGAGGGGGGGGCATGCCATGCCGACTCAGGCACTGTACAACAATAACTAAACTGTAGGCCTATATAAATATTTATTTACCATTTGTCATTTTCACAGCACACGTTAGACACGTCTTCAAAAGTGGTTTCCTGTTCTTCTTTTCCTGGTTTGTGCGCCTCACTGCTGAGCTCTAAATAGAGAGAAGTCACAGTTAAGGAGCACACACATGTTTATCTGAAGTCTGTTTGTTGGATTTAAACCAGAGTCACTAGAAAACACACATGGTTGTAATTAAAGTCATGTAGACGCTACTAAGTTGAGAGGCAGGACTGGGTTTATTATACTGTATGTGTGTGTGTGTGTGTGTCTGCAGTGTTACTGGTTGACCTCTCAGACTCCTGGAGATGAAGAAAGAGGAGGAAGAGGATGACGGAGTCTCTAATATCCAGCTGTGTGTCTATGAAGAGTGACCGGTCTAAAGAGCATCCTCCACTCTTCAGTAATGAACCTGGACCCTCAGACACAAAGTAAGAGACTGTTTCTACTGTAAACTGAGCTGAAGATGATTCAGTGAGATGATTTCATGAAGGTTGTAGTGTAGATATGAAGGAAAGAAATAACGAAGTAGCTTCCATTCAGCTGTAATCTACAACAGTCTCTTAGAGACAGACAGACAGAGTAAACTTAAACTTAAACGTAAACTTAAATAAAATGATATTAGTATATTATTATGTTATTGGCTCCAGTTATTACATTTGCAAAGGTTTTATTGTTTTACCAGGTCAATAACGTAATAACTTATTACGTTATTGTTTCAGTACTTTTATTACGTAATCGGTTGTTAGTACACTAACAGCTGTTATTACGTTATTGGCTTCTACACCATGCTTTGTCCTTTTTGCTTTCACAGAACAGAAAACTCATTTTCAGACAAGAGCCTCATTTTCAGGCGCTGTCGGTTTACCAGCGTTAACAAACCAATCAAAACATGTGAAGACACCAGATTTCATTGAACCCCAGCAAACAAGTGAGTTGTGAAAGCAGAAGACTAACTGGAGATTACTTTAATTGTTGTTTCAGGTTTAACTTTAATTCTCAACATTTATTCAACATGTATTGATGATCCTCTTGAGTTTCTCTGAGACTTCAATGACTGCAGCCAAACTGGGCTTTATGTGAATCAGTCAGATTCAGTAGAAACACAGAAAAACCTTCTATTGACAGAAACACAACTGTTCTCTTGTCTGTTCTCTGATTTTACCAGAGAGCCAAGATGACAGAGGCGGACCTCCTTAAGCTTCTGGAAGATTTAACAGATGAAGATTTTGAGACGTTTGTGTGGTACCTGAAGTATGAAAAGGTGGACGAAATCCCAGCCATCAAAAGGAGCAAGCTGGAGAAAGCAAAGAGGCGAGATGTTGTAGATCTGATGGTGCAGAAATATGGATTTTCTGAAGCTGTGGAGGTGATGAAGACCATTTTAAAGAAGATCAACAGGAATGATCTGGTGAAGAAATTGTCAAACATCAGCTCAGGATCAGGTCAGTCACAGGAAGAGACAAACATGACATCACATCCAGACAGCAGCTCTGTCACAACAGCCTGTGTCTTTTTATTATTTTTATTTTTAATAATGAATTATTAATTAATAATTAATACATTTAATTTATCAGCACTTATATAAATCGACACAAAATGTATCCTCTGCATCTGATTTGACCCATCCTATACACTAGGGGCCTGATTTACTAAGATCCCAAATAATGGGTACTAAATACACAGTGCAAGAGATTGCGCGTTTCGTTTGCGTGCGTTTTGCGGGTGATCTACTAAGAATAACTGCGTAAATGAGAACAGGTGCAACAGGGTGGAGACAGCAGTATTTAAATGAGGGTTTTGTGTCTTAATGGGGAGTTTAGACGAGCAGAAAGCTGCAAGAACAAAATGAAATGTGATCAGGTTCTAGTGGAAGAGGTTAACTAATATATTGAGTTAGAACAAAAACTAGTATTACCAGAAAAACCCACATATGGGAGAGTATTAGTGACAAAGTCAATGCTGTTAGTAAAACCAAGTATATTTCACTCCAAAATTATTAATACAGATGGAAAAACTCCGTCCTGTGTGTTTTCTGTCATTGTGCCTCCGTCTCCTCGTCTCCACAGTAACAGAAGTCATCTGAGCGCAGTGTGCAGCCGGTGAATATCTGCCCTTCAAACCTATTATTTATAGACGCAGTTAGAGTCAGAAAAATTACCTTCAGGTTTGGTAAATCACAATGCGTGTGCTAAATAACATATTTGCATTTTCTCCTCCCTGTATTCTGCACACTGGGGTTGAAATGCCCCATATTACATATTCATTATGGCAAACGTACTAAATGGACAGCGCGTACTATCTTGCACAGTTCAAAGACGCAAACCTCAGTACGCTGGGTTAGTAGATCAGCTTGCACATTTTTTGAGGGTGATGTCAAGTTTGTACACATTTTTACACGCTCAAACCTTTAGTAAATCAGTAGTAAAGACCCTAAGAGTAGTGGGCCACTGCAGAGCAGAACACAGGGTACAACTCCATTTCTTTTAACCAGTGGGACACTGACAGCAGTATTAAAACTAACATACATGTATTTGATGGTGGAGGAAACCAGAGCAGCCAGCAGACACTCCACACAGAAAGGACTTGGGATATTCAGGGTTTGAACACAGGAATTTCTTGCTGTGAGACAATAGTACTAACCACTGAGCCACCGTTTTAAAGAAGATCAGCAGCAATGATCTGGTGAAGGAGTCGTCAAACATCAGCTCAGGAGCCAGTAGTTTTCGGACAGTTGCACATTATTTTAGTTCTTCTCAGCACATTTAACATTAATCAAATAACTGATAGTACATTGAAGAGAGATATAGCCCTTTGAACACACTGCAGGGGCTCAACAGTATTGGGACAAAATACACATGAAGACAGACTAAACGATCACACAACAACATGGACCTAGCTACATGAACCGATGCCCATGGTAAATCTGGCAATATCTCCCTCACTGATGAACAGGCTCTGGCTGCTCTGACTCATATAGTACTGAATGGAGGCTGGGAGGGGGGGGGGGGGCATTGCATTATTGAGAGATTGTGGATGCAACTGGTTGAAAACATCAGGTAGCAGTGAAATAATTCTGATGGTCACGACAGAGGTAATAATTACTGTTATCAGGGTTGTACAAACTTTGACATTCACTATGAATTAAAATTAAATATATTATTTTATTATTTCCCAGGTAGATTTCTCATGGAGAATGCTAATTTCTCTGCTATTTATACACATAATAAAAGACTGTAGATAGTAAAAATTGGAGCAGCCGAATGAAATGGGAGATCATTACATAGAGATTTATTGTATCGTATTATTGTATTTAAAGTCCAATTAAAACTTTAACAAACACAAATGATCCCCTAAAAGTCTAAATAAATTGATTTCCAGCATTTAACATTTTACTGTGTGTTAAATTTAGACACGTTCATGTTGTGAGGAAACGTTCTGACTCAGACACACAGAGCAAAACAGAACAAAAAGTCAGGACTAACACACATCATCTGTCACTAATACTGATAAAATAAGAAAGGGATGTGTTGAGAATAAAGTCAACGTAGAGGAGAAATCTCATCACTGATTTATTATTTGTACACATAGATTTACTGAATCAAGGTTTTCAATATGTATGTGTTAATATCTTTCATGATTACCCACATAACCTGCTTTCTCTAAGTAAACTGATTACATAAGTGCACGTAAAACACTCGCAGTTTGTTAGATGTATATATTTTTATCTCTTTCAGTAGATGGTGATCTGCAGGAGGGTTTATGTATATGTAAGATCAATCTGACGAGGAGATGTCAAAATGTGACTGAAACAAGTGATGAACCAGGAGGTGAAACCTACTTCAATGAGAAATACACTGAGGTCTACATCACAGAGGGAAGGAGTAATGAGCTTAATACTCAACATGAGGTAAGGCAGCTTGAGACAACTTCCAAGATGAAGACCCTCCATGACTCTCCAATCAAATGCCACGACATCTTTAAAGCCTTACCCAACCAAAAGAAACTCATCAGAGTCGTTCTGACAAACGGCGTCGCTGGCATTGGAAAAACCTTCTCAGTTCAGAAGTTCACTCTGGACTGGGCAGTGGGCTCCGAAAACCAAGATATCAGTCTGCTGGTTCTGCTTCCATTCAGGGAGCTGAACTCGATCAAAGATGAGCAGTACAGTCTGATCATGCTGATCCAGGAATGCCATCCAACATTAAAGCTCACAGCAAAGAAGCTCGCTGTCTGTAAAGTTCTGTTCATCTTTGACGGCCTGGATGAAAGCAGACTTTCACTGGATTTCAACAACAGTGAGGTTGTGACTGATGTCACACAGAAGACATCAGTCAGCGTGCTGTTGACAAACCTCATCAAGGGGAAGCTGCTTCCCCGGGCTCTCATCTGGATAACTTCCCGACCTGCAGCAGCCAATCAGATCCCTCCCTCATGTGTGGACAGGGTAACAGAAGTACGAGGCTTCACTGATGCCCAGAAGGAGGAGTACTTCAGGAAGAGATTCAGTGATGAAGAGCAGTCCAGCAAAATCATCTCACACATCAAGACATCCAGGAGCCTCCACATCATGTGTCACATCCCAGTCTTCTGCTGGATCACTGCTACAAGTCTGGAGGAAATGTTGACTACAGACCAGAGAGGAGAGCTGCCCAAGACCCTGACTGATATGTACTCACTCTTCCTACTGATTCAGACAACGAGGAAGAAGAACAAGAATGATGAGGGACATGACACGAGTCCAGAGGAGCTGACGGAGGCCGATGGGAAACTTCTTCTGAAGCTGGGGAGGCTGGCGTTTGAACAACTGGAGAAAGGAAACATCATGTTCTACCAAGAAGACCTGAAGCAGTGTGGTCTTGATGTCAAAGAGGCTGCAGGATTTTGTACACAGATCTTCAAAAGAGAGAAACTCAAGATGAAAGCAGTCTACAGCTTTGTTCATCTGAGTGTTCAGGAGTTTCTGGCTGCAGTCTACATGTACCACTGTTACACCAGCAGGAACACAGAGGTACTGAAGGACTTCCTGGGACAAGACTACAGTGACTCATCTCTGGATCACTTCCTGAAGAGAGCCACAGAGAAATCTCTCCAAAGTAAAAATGGCCACCTGGACCTGTTTGTTCGCTTCCTTCATGGCCTCTCTCTGGAGTCCAACCAGAGTGTCTTAGAAGGTCTGCTGGGTCAGACAGAGAACAGTCCAGAAACCATCCAGAGAGTCACCAACAACCTGAAAGAGATGAACAGCGGTGATATCTCTCCTGACAGAAGCATCAACATCTTCCACTGTCTGATGGAGATTAATGACGGCTCAGTAAATCAGGAGATCCAAGAGTTCCTGAAGTTAGAGAACAGATCAGAGAAGGATATCTCTGAGATCCACTGCTCAGCTCTGGCCTACATGCTGCAGATGTCAGAGGAGGTTCTGGATGAGTTGGACCTGGAGAAGTACAACACATCACTGGAGGGACGACGGAGACTGATCCCAGCTGTGAGGAACTGCAGAAAGGCTCGGTAATGAACACATTTCTTTTTTTTATTTCTAGTAATTGTTGGATTTTACAGTTTTTTCTTCAATTTTTCTTCCTTTGGGTGTTGGAGGCATCATTAAAACCTGGTAAAACAGATGATGGACTTGAGAGGTTGTGGTTGAAATTTTAGCAGCATTGTATCACAACATATAACAGTATTTTACAGTGCCAACATCTTCGGGATAATCATCCATCTTTGTATGCCCAAATCAAGGTTAAAAACTAAATTAGTTAAATGTACTAAACTGGCCCAAAACTGTTTAATTGTTCCTCCGGAGCATTCATGTGTATTGAACAATATCACTAAACCCGAACGTACTTGTATAAATAAATATTAATTAACCAGTTCAACAGTATATCACAATCAGTTGTAGGGCCTACAATTTAAACTAACTGGATACAGTTAGTTTAAACATGGAGAACATCCCGTTTATTCTCCTGGCTTCTGCTTCTCCTGTGTATCTTTTCAGGCAGGCAGCCAGAGCTGTGAACCTTTGCTTAGAAGTCCCTCAGGTAGTGCCTCAGGTACAGACAGCTTGTTGTATTTCCTGGGTATCCTTTTCTTCCTCACACCTCTCTGTAGCTCTGAGAGTTCACTAACTCTCCGTGTTGCCTTGATCTTGGCCTCCAGCCTACATCTCCATGGGGGATAGTGGTCGACGTGTTCATGTTGTAGCCAAGCATCTCCAGGATCACTGTAACTGTGCTGTGTGATTGGTCTAAATAATGGTCCTAGTTGTAATAGTATGTAGTGCTGCATTCACATCTTCCAGCAGATTTTCAGAGGGTACTCATTCACTTAGGCGTGGTAATCGTTTATAGTATCCAGTTTAATCATTATTCTCAATCTCAAGTCAGTCGCCCTTGCATTAAGGGTCTCTGTGTTGTAGTTTCTTGGGGCTTGGTACCCAATCTCCATAGTATGCCCGTTGTAGCTCACCAATCTCTAGTTGTGATAGCAGTTGCTGTTTGCAGATGTTGGAACACTGGGCTAGTAGTTCCATTCCATTCAGTGGTTCATTCCAGCAGTGGACCTTGGCTGCATGATATTCTCTGTCTCTCCCTTCTTGTTTCCTGTTTATCTCTCAACTGTTGCTTTTCATTAAAGGAATGAAACATTTTTTTTTAACTCCAAACTATTTAGTAATCAAAAACACAAAGTAAATATAAAGTGTCCTCTTTCCTGATAACATATGTTGTAATATATGTGTCATTACAGACTTTCTCACTGTTATCTCAAAAAGACTCACTATGAAGTTGTGGCCTCAGCTCTGAAGACCAACCCCCATTTGACAGAACTGGACCTGAGCTACAACGTCCTGTCTGATTCAATAATGAAACTTCTGTGTGCTGGACTGGAGAGTCCAAACTGTAAACTGGAGTCTCTGAGGTCAGTTCACTGACTGTAGCTTTGGTAGTTTTGTTTCTATACATAGTGATGTTGAACTACACATTAAAAACTGGAACACATCCAAGTAGATTATAAATGGGTTTTAATCTACATCATTTGTTCTTTATTCAGATTGTGTGGCTGCAGTTTAAAAAAGACCAGCTGTGATTTTCTGGCCTCAGCTCTGAAGTCCAACCCCTCCCATCTAAGAGAGCTAGATCTGAGTAACAACAAGCTGCAGGATTCAGACGTGAAGCTGCTGTGTGATCTTAAAGAGAATTCAGACTGTCGTCTGGAGACTCTGAGGTCAGTTCATTGACTGTCTGTTACTATTGTTGATCTTCTGTTGACTTGTCCTGCGTTGTCAGCCTGGGTGTTAGCGGGTCTGTGCTGACAGCATTCCTGGCAGCAGGTCTACGTTCAGTGGTGGTTGTCACTAACATTTGTGGTAGATGATGCCATTGTTTTTTTGTTTTGTTTTGTTTTTTGGCATCACTGTATGCTGACTACCACATGACAGAGAAATGAATAATGTTGAAGAAAGTTAGTTTTTTCTAATCTTTCAGTTAAAATGGGTGAATTTTATGATACAGTACCACCATACTTCAACGGTGATGGCATGCATGCCAGTATCTTTATTAAAGTGGATTAGTAATGAATAACCCTCTTGCATGAATCATACATACATAATGGACACATTAATGGACACATTTTATGCATGATTACAGTGGCAGGGAAGTGCAAAGCAACATTACAAGGTGTGAAACACTTTTATAAAACTTTTTTACACATCATACAACAAAATTACATGAGCAAAACACAGAAAGGGCACGTACAAAAGAAAGTGATTAATTCTGTTGGGACCAGAGCAAAAGACAAAATATCACAGCCACCTGTCTATCAGTATAAGTAACAGAAGGTTGCAGTTTTTTCTGCTTTCCTCACATATCAGTAAATTACATGAGCATCCAGATAACATCATGTTTTGCGCTGACCTTAAACAACTGGTTATCCTGGGCTTGCTTTGAAAATAATGAGTTTGAGTCCATCCTGATGCAAACTCTTAAAGACAATTTTTATACTTTCTTTTTTTTGTAGGTGGCCGGTATGTAGTGCTCACATATAGAATCATATTTGCTGCATTTAATATTAACTGCCGCTTAAAAATCACTGGTAGTATGTTGTGTATGTATGTGAATTTGTTATTAATCTGCTAATGGAGGTGCAGCACAGCTCCAGCTGTTTGGTTAGGAAACCAGTTGGGACATAACACCAGCTTCGTTGTGTTCACTTTTAAGGGTACTCAAGCTGATGTTTACACCAGTTACACTTCATGTCCACGATTATAGTGTACAAGTGGCCCTCATTAAAATATTGTAGGCAATGATGCAGCATATCCTTCTGTCTGGTCCATGTCCTTTAAATGCTGTAGAGATCGTCCACATGAAAAGCAAAGTAAAGTGGTTCATACATTGTCCACACAACGACAAAACATCACCATAAACTCCACAGAAAACAAAACGAATTGGCCGTTCACAGCAGCAATCACTCTATTTCCGTGAAGATTGTCATCTTCTACAAGTGTTTCGCATCTTCTTAATTTGTTTTTTAAAATGTCAATTTGTTTTGTCCTTGGTAAAAGTGTTTTGATGTCATTGTGTTTCATGTGTTTTCATGTAATTGTGTCATATGATATGTAAAAATACATTTGTCTCAAGCTTTCTAACAGTATTTCACACTTTGTAATGTTTGCAATTCCTGGCCACTGTACATAATCTATGATAACAAGAATGCTGAAAATAGAAATTCACTGCAAAAAAAAAGGATTTTGTCAGTATTTTAGAGACCCCCCCAAATTTTCGCAAATCATGTTTAACAGGGGAGCCTAACCTCATGTCTAGGGAGAGCCGAGCTCCCCATGGCTCCCCTGTAGTTCAAACCCTGGTTATAAAAGATGACTGATTCTTACAGAAACTGTAGAAAATTTAGTTATTAAATGTTTATTTAAATGTAATTTTTGGTAAAGAGTCACATCTGTATAAAGAAGATCTGCTTAAATAATATCTGTTTGAAAATGATCAAGTTTACTTGTTTAAGGAGAAATGTTTCTTTATGTTATAAGAGAGAGCAATGCAGGTAAAGTATTTTTATGACTCAGTGTTGACATGAATATGTGTCTGGATGTTGTGGTGACATTTGCATGATGTCTGTAGAAGGCTGACATTATGATGATCCACAATAACACAATGACAAAGTCACTCTGCTGATTTTAGAGAAAAGTTCATTGATGATGACATAGTAATGCTGAACTACACATTTAAAACCTGAACACATCTGATTGGATTATAAATGGATTTGAATCTACATAATTTATTCTTTATTCAGATTGGATGACTGCAGTTCATCAGAGACCAGCTGTACTTCTCTGGCCTCAGCTCTAAAGGACAACCCCTCCCATTTGAGAGAGCTGGATCTGAGATACAACAAGCTGCAGGATTCAGATGTGGAGCAGCTGTGTGATCTTCTGAAGAGTCCTGACTGTAGACTGGAGAGACTGGGGTCAGTCGGACTGACTGTTACTATTGTTGATTTTAATGTTTAACAACAGACCCCAATTTATGTTATTTACATCTATTCATTTTTTTTGGTAAAGAGACAAATCTGTATACAGAAGATCTTCTCAACTAATACATGTTTAAAACTAATCGAGTTTACTTCATGAATAATGTCTGATTGTTGATATTGATCCTACAGAACACACACACACAGTTTAATGTCGGTGTTTAAAGTATTTTTATGACTCAGTGTTGACATGAATATGAGTCTGAATGTTGTGGTTACATTTGGAGAAGGCTGACATTATGATGATTCACAATAACACAATGACAAAGTCACACTGCTGATTTTAGAGAAAAACTCATTGATGAGGACATAGTAATGTTGAACTACACTTTTAAAACCTGAACACATCTGATTGGACTATAAATGGATTTTAACCTACATTATTTACTCTTTATTCAGATTGTGGCGCTGCAGTTTGTCAGAGATCAGCTGTACTTCTCTGGCCTCAGCTCTGAAGGCCAACCCCTCCCATCTGAGACATCTGGATCTCGGTAAAAACAAGCTGCAGGATTCAGACGTGGAGCTGTTGTCTGATCTTCTGAAGAGTCCAGACTGTAGACTGAAGGATCTGAGGTCAGTTCACAAACTGTCTGTTACTATTGTTGATCTTAATGTTTAATAACTGAACCTAATTTGTGTACATACATAACTTACATCCATGAAGTACATTTTTCTATATTTTCAGTAATCAACTGTACAGTTTAGTCTAGTTAGTTAGTTAGTCTAGTTTAGTTATAAAAGATGACTGATTATATTTTTGCTCATGGTATTTGTATTAGTTTTTAGGTTATGCAAAATACAATTTGAAATACAGTTTAATATGGTCCAACAGACTCCCATCCCACAAAGAACCTCACGCCATTGCATCATCCCAAATGTACAACCTGACACATCACATTAAGTATGATAAACAATTCATAGGAGAGACAAAAACGCAAATTAATTCAGAAAATAAAACAAATAATGATTATAAGAGAAAAAATGGAGGAGGAGGGTAAATCTATGCATTTTAAAATGTGTGAAGTGCCCACCTTTTCTAACTGATCCAGAACTGGTTGCCAGATGGTGTAAAATTTAAGAGCACAGCATAATTTTTTCCCGGGTCAGATGATACATAAGATCTCTAATCCATAGATTGAAAATTGGAGGGGATCTTTCTTTCCATTTCAGCAATACAAGTCTCCTGGGCACGAGTGTAGCAACGGTTACGTTTTTGCTACGTTTGTTGAGACAGCGATCCTGCGATACCATGCCAAATTGAGACATGGGGTTCTATGAATGTTCCTAGCATGTCGGAAAATAATTGAAATATAGCTCGCCAAAAGTCAATTAATTTTGGGCAGAGCCAAAACATATGTGATAAAGTGGCTGGTGTTGTTCCACAGCTGCATCCTCTCTTACAGTGCGTAAGTAATCTTTAAGACCCACTACTAGTCTGTCTCTCATAAGTTCGTCATGCTCCATACTCACAGTTCTCTGCTAGTGCATACAATGCTATGATGAAGGAAAGCTGCTGCACTCTCTTATTGAACTTAACCCGCTCATAGATCACATTTCTTTTTAGGAATGAAACGTGTTGAATCCTTTTCTTACTGCATCATATTGTTATTGTCGATTGTATCGTTAGCTCGAGCCCTCATAGCATATTGTCAGCCTCACGAACCCTATCAGCATGTCCGCTTGATTAGCAGCAGAGGAGTTGTTCATGTTACTTGCCAGTCAAAAGAGTTCAAAACGCCTCATCCTCTTCTCCCACACCTGTGGTTTTGCGAAGTCAAAGGGTTCTGGGGGCTTAATGTTGAAAGTGTCGGGGGGGGGGGGTATATGGAGCTTCCAGTACAACAAATTAGATTCTAAACTGTGGTTATCAGCAATAACAAGTGATGTTGTTTACACTTGTCTCTCCAAAACAATCCATACCTTACTTTATTCCACTTTCACCATAAACAGTGTTCATGTATAAAGTTAATTTACTCACCAGACGAAGGTCATGGAGAAAAGAAAAAGAAAAGGCTGGGAATTTTAGAGAAAAGCTCATTGATGAGAACATAGTAATGCTGAACTACACATTTAAAACTTGAACACATCTGATTGGATTATAAATGGATTTTAATCTACATCATTTATTCTTTATTCAGATTGCATCGCTGCGGTTTGTCAGAGACCAGTTGTGCTTCTCTGATCTCAGCTCTGAAGTACAACCCCTCCCATCTGAGAGTGCTGCATCTGAACTACAACAAGCTGCAGGATTCAGACGTGGAGCTGCTGTCTGCTCTTCTGAAGAATCCAGACTGCAGACTGGAGGCTCTGAGGTCAGTTCACTGACTGTCTGTTACTATAGTTGGTTTTAATGTTTAACAACTGAACTTACATCCATGAAGTACATTTTTTTCTATATTATCAGTATTTTACTGTTCAGTTTAGTGGCACAACCAAGTGCTGACTTGAGACTGGAGATCCTGAGGTCAGACATTAATATGATGTGACAGTTGTGGTGACACTAACCTGTAGACATAACGCTGATATTATGCTGATCAACACTGAATATCTTCATGATAAAGTCTACCTTCTTCTGGTGATTTAGTCCATTGAAAAATCCTACATTGGATTATTCACTCTAAACCTCTGAAACTGTTTTTTTCTGACATAGACACCTTTATTTAGCATTAGACAGACAGGGCGGTGTGACATACAGCAAAGGACCTCCGGCCAGGATTCGAACCGGGGACGGCTGCATATGTGGCATGCGCTCTAACCACTCCACCACTGCCTTTGTCTTTTATGTTTGACAGTTTCTTCTAAACTTCGAATTAATTGCGATTCTAATTTGAATGATCAGTAATTAATTCTTGAAATCCCGAGATGGATCTTTGCACTGCGCCTTTACTCAGTAAATAAGTGTATATGTGCACTGTGTTGTGTGTCCGCAGTGTTTAGAGCAGCATGATGTGTAAAATATCTACTTTGTGGAAATTAAGTTATTACACAAAAATTGTATTTTAAATTTAAAAGTAACATAGATGCTAGCTGCTATATTAATCATCTTGAGTCATAACTGTCCTGTAAACTGTGATGTGAATAGTTTCAGTCTGTGAACTCGCTGCAGTTTACGGGACTGTGGTGACTCTGGATGATCCTGTCGCGACTTGTGAATGATTTTCCACTACACCAACCTCGCAAGATAACTTGTCAAATTCTTGTAGTTATCTTACCATGACATTTAAAACTGTGGTTAATAGTAAAACCAGTTAATCCTGACATCCCTACCCACAAGTGCTGTACAGTAGGTCATTTATGTTTCTTGCTCATCTATTTTGTACTTGAAGGTCTAAAAATGTACATTAATGTACATTTTTTTGTATTTTAGTATTTTTACTTGTTTTTGGCTGCACAACATGAGTTAGTATAGATGGAGTCAGTGGAGCTGCAGAGTTTAAGAGGTGAAGTCACTACATCTTTATGGAAGTAGCAGCATGTTGTCATTAGTATTAATGAGACCCCCTTTTCACTGTTTGTATTTGACAGTTTTTAACCTGCATCCTGTTCATGGAGTTTCCATTTTCTAAACTTCTTCAGCTCTGAACAGATTATGAAACATTGAATGATTTTAAGCATAAACTTTGTCTTTTAAAGTGACATCTTTTATTCTTTATTCAGATTGATTGGCTGCAGTTTGTCGAAGATCAGCTGTGATTATCTGGCTGCAGCTCTGAAGTGCAACCCCTCCCATCTGAGAGAGCTGAATCTGATTAACAACAACCTGAATCATTCAGACGTGAAGCTGCTGTCTGATCTTAAGAAGACTCCATGCTGCACACTGGAGTTTCTGAGGTCAGTAGAGAGTTGGAGTCAGTCTGTGCTGGTTTCAGCAGTTTTGTATTAAACAGTCAGTATGAAAGCAAAGATCCAGTATTTCCTGGTGAACCTCCACTCCAACCCTCAGTGCTGCTTTCCTCAGTGAAGTCAGTAACTGGATGTTCAGTACACAGCTGTTCCACTTCTGGTCTGAACAGGACTGAAGTCCCTGCTGCTCTTTATACTGGATGTGCTGCATCACTGACTGACAGCTGATGAAGTGAGTCTCACTAAACACTCATTTATCTCCTCTGTTCTTTCTTCTTCTCTCATCAGCTGGTGATGATCTCTGTCAGAGTGAACATCCAGGAGTGCTGAGAGAGGATCAGCTGGATCCTGGTGATCCATCTGGAGTCTGGATCTGGATTTTATCGTCTTCACTTAAGTCTCTTAACTGACTACAAACTGAACAGTTCTCTCTATTTTGCTGAAGTCAGCACTTAACAGATTTGTTCTACATAAGCTGTTTGATGTAAATAAAGACAAAATCAGGTGTTATAAGTCAGAGTGTGAGCCTGGGCTCATATTTATCAAGCGTCTCAGAATCACACTGAGAGTTAACGAGGACTAAAACTAATGAATGAAGCAGAAGAGAATTGACTGTGACTTTCAGCCGGAGAAGGATTACTGCTGGGAGAGAGTGAGACATCGCTGTTTTACCACAGTCAGAGCAGCAAAGTAGAAATAATGATGATGTGTTGTAGTTTTCTCACAGTCTCAGCTGTAAATATTAAACAGTGGTAATTTGGTATATTATGTGCATAGACAGGTAACCAGACACATAACCTTGGTAAGTAACCTTGGCTTCATAGTAACCTATGAAGCCAAAATTCATTATAAGATGATATTTACAAACTGTAAAGAAAGCCTGAGAAACAAATGCATCCGAGATGTTCATTAAGATAACAGGTGATTTGACTGAGCTGATGAAATTGTCTTGGTTCGGCCACATGGTTTCACAGCCTGTAATAATGCTGCATCTTGTACATATTGTACAGACACATGTTGTAAACCGTCTCCATGAAGAACATCTTCTCTTCCACTGTTCAGTTCCTCTTTCAGCTACACCTCAAGTTAACTTCTGTCCTCTACATGAATGTAAAAACACTGTAACAATATAAACAGATATATTCAGCTGCATCCTCCTCTCTAATATCAGGCTGTAGCTCTGCTGTTATTTGAAGCAGCCAAAATAATAAATAAGCCTATAACATATTTGAGCTGTTGTAATGAAGCTGAATCCTTCATTATGCAGCTGACATGATCATTGGCTGATTTTGTGATTTTGGGCCTCGAGACAAATTCAGTCATGGGTTCTCCTTTACACTTTTTTTCACCCTTTCTCTAACTGAGAGTGTTGGTGGTGGAAGACAAAACGTAGTTCAACAATAACATTTGCCTGATTGCCAGAAGCAACTAAAACACCGTGTCAGGTTAATAAATCTAGCAACTCACTTTCCTGATCAGGCAGTGGTTAAAAAATAAAGTACATCATACAGCATAGCCCCCTCCCCTCACACACATCGAAGAATATTGAGTAAGCTAGTAGTTTGATGTGTGAAACAAACATCCATCAGGATCATGTGACCTCTGTCAAATAGAGGAATCAGTGGAGCCGATAATGTTTCACTGCCATAAATACTCTGGAGAACTAAAAACCATTAAAAAGAGAGAAATCAGGAAGCTTGAATGTAAAGAATGTCTTTACCATCAGGTTAGGGAGTCTAATCCATTATCTTAATGAAACTGGGCTGATTAAAGAATTTAGTGTTGAGTGAAATATGGACAATGGATCAAACCATTTAATATGTAAGAATGTTTGGTGCTTCACATTAATGACTCTGTGTCCTTGTTCTGGTTCATTTACTTCAATAAAGATTAAACATAACTATTCATTTTAGTCTCTGTTGTTATTTGATAATCACTAATAACTCAAACAATTTGCATATAGAAAAGTAAAAAGTGCAAATACAAGCCATTCGCACATGCACTGGAACATTTAAGACATTCCCAGTATTTGCACTGCAGGTAGAAGAAGAAGCAAGATCATGCTGGCATATTGGTTCAGTTTGGAATTACATAGGTCATCACATCCAGCAAAAACCATCCAATGGGAATATTGGGAACACAGGAAAGTTAAATTAAGAAGTTTTGAGTGGCTAGGCAGTGGAAAACCAAGAGCTAGGGTTTTGGAGTTAACAGTTACACAATTACTGGAAAAAACCTAAAACAATCTGGCATGGACAACAATAGCCGAATAAAGTATTCATTTTTACAGATGGTTCAAAAGACCCAGGAACAGGACGCACAGGAACAGCAGTTTTTATCCCAAAATAAATGAAATATGAAATAGCCATCAAGAAGAGGACAATAGATTATCTATTAGTGTATACAGTAGAAATTATGGGGATAGTATTGGCATTACAGTGGGTGGAAGATAACAGTCAACACAATTACACTTACAAGTATTCAATCAGGGAATTCATCCAGGAAAGATCTTTTACTGGAAATATTTGATCAACTATAGATTACCTAACAAAGGTGTGGGTATTTCTTTCCTCTGGTTTCTTCCCATACAGGAGTTGAAGGAAATCAAGCAGAAGACATATTAGCCAAACAATCAAAAATCAAACACAATACATATAGAAATACAGCTAAGCATGGACGAGGTCAAATCTATTCTCAGAAAACACATGCATAGACCCTGGCAGGAATATTGGGATCGTAAAGATCCAGAAAGACTTCTTTATAATATACAAACACAAGTCAGAAATAGTAAAATATGCTGCAGGAACTGGAGTGAAGAAATGATCATAACTTGACTCAAGATAGGACACACAGGACTCAAATATGAAATAAAATAGGGAAAAATCCTTGGTACTTGTTCACCATGCACTCAACCAGAAACAGTTCAACATGTGTGTAATAAGTACAGCCAGGAACTTCAGGAGTTGAAGTGCTGGACAAAGAAAAACTGGACTTGACATTAGGGAATCTGTTAGGGAATATATCACAGAAAGGGTTGGGTGTTTTAATTAAATATTTAAAGGACATGGGTATAGGAAATATACAGTATATAGCGCAATTACGTTCCACCCTCCAGTTCAATAGGTGGCGGTAAATGCACCTTTAAGCTTGTTGCCAACCGCCCAAAAAGTTTATTATTATTAGAAGGAGACGTAAATGCCATTTTACAGTCAGTAGTGTAAAAGGAGGGAAACGGCAACTTTGAGACAGGTGAGTGTTAACATCAGGACTGCATATAATGATTACTGTCATTATTGATCAGTTTCATTGTCTTGTTGATTAAACTGTCTCAAAAGAAGATGAAATCACACAGTTTGGCGTCTTCAAAAGTACTTTACTGTTATCCTTTTCCTGGTTTCTGCGTCCTCACAGCGACGTAAAAAGTCCGTACCATAAAACGAAGGTGTTCAAAACAGGTGCGATTACTATGAAAAATGAGGCTGCATTTCAAATATTTTCAATAAATAAGAGCAACAGCTGCAGATTCATCATAAATTCACAGACAAACACAACAAATAACCGGCGATTGTGCAAATATGCTTCTATAAGTGAGCAGTATACCAGCCACCTTCGAGAAAAGAAAGATACAGTTCGCGTCGGGATGGACTCGATCTCACCAGAACAAAAGACAACATAACACTACCTGTCTATCATTACGAGCTATGGAGGGTAACATTTTTTTCTGCTTTCCTCACGTATTAGTAAATTAAGTTCCCATCCAGGTAACATTTTATTTTTGGGCTGACGTAAAACAACTGGTTACCCTTGGCTTGCCTTGAAAATAACCTAACATATGTATCAGGGTTTTTTTCTTTTTCCTCGGCTACAAACATCTGACTTATGATGTTATTAAGCGTGTTTTGACAGTATGGTCTGAGTCAGATCGTCACTGTTTGTCATAATGTGTGCAGTGTTGTGGGGGCTGTAATATAGTGGTAAATATGTTTGTAGCCCGGGGGGGGGGGGGGGGGGGGGGGGCATGCCATGCCGACTCAGGCACTGTACAACAATAACTAAACTGTAGGCCTATATAAATATTTATTTACCATTTGTCATTTTCACAGCACACGTTAGGCAAGTCTTCAAAAGTGGTTTCCTGTTGTTCTTTTCCTGGTTTGTGCGTTTCACTGCTGAGCTCTAAATAGAGAGAAGTCACAGTTAAGGAGCACACACATGTTTATCTGAAGTTTGTTTGTTGGATTTAAACCAGAGTCACTAGAAAACACACATGGTTGTAATTAAAGTCATGTAGACGCTACTAAGTTGAGAGGCAGGACTGGGTTTATTATACTGTGTATGTGTGTGTGTCTGCAGTGTTACTGGTTTACCTCTCAGACTCCAGAAGATGACGGAAGAAGATGAAGAGGAGGATGGAGTCTGTAATATCCAGCTGTGTGTCTATGAAGAGTGACCAGTCTAAAGAGCATCCTCTAATCTTCAGTAATGAACCTGGACCCTCAGACACAAAGTAAGAGACTGTTTCTACTGTAAACTGAGCTGAAGATGATTCAGTGAGATGATTTCATGAAGGTTGTAGTGTAGATATGAAGGAAAGAAATAATGAAGTAGCTTCCATTCAGCTGTAATCTACAACAGTCTCTTAGAGACAGACAGACAGAGAGGGAGTGTCTGATAAATGAAACTTAAATAAAATGATATTAGTATATTATTATGTTATTGGCTCCAGTTATTACATTTGCAAAGGTTTTATTGTTTTATCAGGTCAATAACGTAATAACTTATTACGTTATTGTTTCAGTACTTTTATTACGTAATCGGCCGTTATTACACTAACGGCTGTTATTACGTTAATGGCTTCTACACTGTGCTTTGTTCTTTTTGCTTTCACAGAACAGAAACCTCATTTACCAGCGTTAACAAACCAATCAAAACATGTGAAGACACCAGATTTCACTGAACCCCAGCAAACAGGTGAGTTGTGAAAGCAGAAGACTAACTGGAGATTACTTTAATTGTTGTTTCAGGTTTAACTTTAATTCTCAACATTTATTCAACATGTATTGATGATCCTCTTGAGTTTCTCTGACACTTCAATGACTGCAGCCAAACTGGGCTTTATGTGAAATCAGTCAGATTCAGTAGAAAAAAGAGCAAAACTTTCTATTGACAGAAACACAACTGTTCTCTTATCAGTTCTCTGATTTTACCAGAGAGCCAAGATGACAGAGGCGGACCTCCTTAAACTTCTGGAAGATTTAACAGATGAAGATTTTGAGACGTTTGTGTGGTACCTGAAGTATGAAAAGGTGGACGACATCCCACCCATCAAAAGGAGCAAGCTGGAGGAGACAAAGAGGCGAGATGTTGTAGATCTGATGGTGCAGAAATATGAATTTTCTGGAGCTGTGGAGGTGATGAAGACCATTTTAAAGAAGATCAACAGGAATGATCTGGTGAAGAAATTGTCAAACATCAGCTCAGGATCAGAAGGTCAGTCACAGGAAGAGACAAACATGACATCACATCCAGACTGCAGCTCTGTCACAACAGCCTGTCTTTTAATTATTTTTATTTTTAATAATTTTATATTAAGATTAATATTTTTTTATTGTCATTTATCAGCACTTATATAAATTGACACAAAATGTATCCTCTGCATCTGATTTGACCCATCCTATACACTATGGGCCTGATTTACTAAGATCCCAAATAGTGGGTACTAAATAGCGTGCACTGTGCAAGAGATTGCGCGTTTCGTTTGCATGTGTTTTGCGGGTGATCTACTAAGAATAACTGCGTAAATGAAAACAGGTGCAACAGGGTGCAGACAGCAGTATTTAAATGAGGGTTTGTGTCTCAATGGAGAGTTTGGACGGGGGGGGGGCATTGCATTATTGAGAGATTGTGGGTGCACCTGGTTGAAAACATGAATGAACTCTTGTCAGGTAGCAGTGAAATAATTCTGATGGTCACGACAGAGATAATAATTACTGTTATCAGGGTTGTACAAACTTTGACATTCACTATGAATTAAAATTATATATATTATTTTGTTATTTCATCTCATGGAGAATGCTAATTTCTCTGCTATTTATACACAATTTATACACATAATAAAAGACTGTAGATAGTAAAAATTGGAGCAGCTGAATGAAATGGGAGATCATTACATAGAGATTTATTGTATTGTATTATTGTATTTAAAGTCCAATTAAAACTTTAACAAACACAAATGATCCCCTAAAAGTCTAAATAAATTGATTTCCAGCATTTAACATTTTACTGTGTGTTAAATTCAGACACGTTCATGTTGTAAGGAAACGCTCTGACTCAGACACACAGAGCAAAACAGAACAAAAAGTCAGGACTAACACACATCATCTGTCACTAATACTGATAAAATAAGAAAGGGATGTGTTGAGAATAAAGTCAATGTAGAGGAGAAATCTCATCACTGATTTATTATTTGTACACATAGATTTACTGAATCAAGGTCTTTAATATGTATGTGTTAATATCTTTCATGATTACCCACATAACCTGCTTTCTCTGAGTAAACTGATTACATAAGTGCATGTAAAACACTCGCAGTTTGTTAGATGTATATTTTTTATCTCTTTCAGTAGATGGTGATCTGCAGGAGGGTTTATGTATATGTAAGATCAATCTGACGAGGAGATGTCAAAATGTGACTGAAACAAGTGATGAACCAGGAGGTGAAACACACTTCAACGATATCTTCACTGAGGTCTACATCACAGAGGGAAGGAGTAATGAGCTTAATACTCAACATGAGGTGTGGCAGCTTGAGACAGCTTCCAAGATGAAGACCCTCCATGACACTCCAATCAAGTGCCACGACATCTTTAAAGCCTTACCCAACCAAAAGAAATACATCATCAGAGTTGTTCTGACAAACGGCGTCGCTGGCGTTGGAAAAACCTTCTCAGTGCAGAAGTTCACTCTGGACTGGGCAGTGGGCTCCGAAAACCAACATATCAGTCTGCTGATCCTGCTTCCATTCAGAGAGCTGAACTCGATCAAAGATGAGCAGTACAATCTGATCATGCTGATCCAGGAATGCCATCCAACATTACAGCTCACAGCAGAGAAGCTCGCTCTCTGTAAAGTTCTGTTCATCTTTGACGGCCTGGATGAAAGCAGACTTTCACTGGATTTCGACACCAGGAAAGTCGTGACTGATGTAACACAGAAGACATCAGTAAGTGTGCTGTTGACGAACCTCATCCAGGGGAACCTGCTTCCCTTGGCTCTTATCTGGATAACTTCCCGACCTGCAGCAGCCAATCAGATCCCTCCCTCTTTTGTGGACAGGGTAACAGAAGTACGAGGCTTCACTGATGACCAGAAGGAGGAGTACTTCAGGAAGAGATTCAGTGATGAAGAGCAGTCCAGTAAAATCATCTCACACATCAAGACATCCAGGAGCCTCCACATCATGTGTCACATCCCAGTCTTCTGCTGGATCACTGCTACAAGTCTGGAGGAAATGTTGACTTCAGACCAGAGAGAAGAGCTGCCCAAGACCCTGACTGATATGTACTCACTCTTCCTACTGATTCAGACAATGAGGAAGAAGAACAAGAATGATGAGGGACATGACACAAGTCCAGAGGAGTTGACGGAGGCTGACAGCGAAGTTCTTCTGAAGCTGGGGAGGTTGGCGTTTGAACAACTGATGAAAGGAAACATCATGTTCTACCAAGAAGACCTGAAGCAGTGTGGTCTTGATGTCACAGAGGCTGCAGTGTTATCAGGATTTTGTACACAGATCTTCAAAAGAGAGAAACTCAAGAAGAAAGCAGTCTACAGCTTTGTTCATCTGAGCGTTCAGGAGTTTCTGGCTGCAGTCTACATGTACCACTGTTACACCAACAGGAAGACAAAGGTACTGAAGGACTTCCTGGGAGAAGACTACAGTGACTCAACTCTGGATGACTTCCTGAACAGAGCCGTGGAGAAATCTCTCCAAAGTAAAAATGGCCACCTGGACCTGTTTGTCCGCTTCCTTCATGGCCTCTCTCTGGAGTCCAACCAGAGTGTCTTAGAAGGCCTGCTGGGTCAGACAGAGAACAGTCCAGAAACCATCCAGATAGTCATCAACAACCTGAAAAAGATGAACAATGAGCTTATCTCTCCTGACAGAAGCATCAACATCTTCCACTGTCTGATGGAGATGAACGACGGCTCAGTACATCAGGAGATCCAAGAGTTCCTGAAGTCAGAGAGCAGATCAGAGAAGGAACTCTCTGTGATCCACTGCTCAGCTCTGGCCTACATGCTGCAGATGTCAGAGGAGGTTCTGGATGAGTTGGACCTGGAGAAGTACAACACATCACGGGAGGGACGACGGAGACTGATCCCAGCTGTGAGGAACTGCAGAAAGGCTCGGTAAGTCCAGATGTGATTAACATTATAAATCAGTTTAGATTAGTAGTTAAGTTCTTTAAGTATAAATAATGTATTGGGTCATTTATTGACAATGTTGAATTTCTTTAAATTCAATTAAATACTATGGTCTTGGCCTGCTCTATGTGAAAAGTACATCGAGGTAACTTTTGTTATGATATGGTGCTGAATAAATAAAACTGGATTATAACATTTTTGTTATTGTTAATATAATGCTCTACTTGTTTATAGCTGAAATAACATCAGTTATATTTAGTTACAGATGTTCTTAGACTGTTTTAAATGTTGTGAGTGTAAATAATTTTGAGTTTTCAGTTGGTTGTGTTCATAGCTATAGTTCCTCTGTTTATTTGTATGGATTTTACAGTCTTCTACTTGTCTTCCTTTGGGTGTTGGAGGCATCATTCTTTAGACTTTAGACTTTAGAGTTTATGGTTGAGGTTTTATTACAGCACAATTTTATTACAATATATCTCAGTATCATCAAATTTAATCAAGCTGTTACAACTCTAAAGTTATGAGTCGCACTAACTTAGTACAAGTGGGCATTACTTGACCTTTGTAAGACACTACACGTATAGTCAACTTCAGTAAAGAGGAAAGAGTAACAAGGTTAATACTCAACATGAGATGTTGGCAGCTTGAGCAAATTTTTTGCAAAGGATTTTAATCAAATGCATCAAGTAAATATAAAGTGTCCTCTTTCATGATAACATATCTCATAATATATGTGTCATTACAGACTTTCTCGCTGTTATCTCTCAAAGACTCACTATGAAGTTGTGGCCTCAGCTCTGAAGGCCAACCCCTCCCATCTGACAGATCTGGACCTGAGCTACAACATCTTGAATGATTCAGCAGTGAAGCTTGTGTGTGCTGGACTGGAGAGTCCAAACTGTAAACTGGAGACTCTGAGGTCAGTTCACTGACTGTAGCTTTGCTAGATTTGTTTCTATATATTCAATTAAAATCCTTCACTGAAGTTTCAGGTGTTTGGTTCATAGATTTTCAGGGTATTTTCAGCTATTTAAAATCCACAGTCTTGTTCTGTGTAAAAATGACTTCCAGAGTTTAAACTAATATGAGGCTTCAGCAGTCTGAGTTATCAAGTATGTTTGTGTTTATTCAGTGTTTCCTTGCCGAGCTGCAGTGGAGAGGGATCCAAACTCAAAGAGGGCATTTTTACTAAATATTTTGAAACTTTGAGTCAGATAAATCAAGTCTACCAGACTGTCAAAGAGTCATTAGCTTCAGCTGTAATTTCCTACAGTGTAGCTGTGTTAGGAAGACACCACTTCACAGTCAGTATGGACAGGAGGAATGATTACTGCCAAAATGTTTTAATTACACACACCTACTAAACTACCAAATACAGGAAGAAGAGCTGATTTAATAGATTCAGACATAGTGATGTTGATCTACAAATTTAAAACCTGAACACATCTGATTGATATTATAAATGGATTTTAATCTACATCATTTATTCTTTATTCAGATTGTGTGGCTGCAGTTTGTCAAAGAACAGCTGTGCTTCTCTGGCCTCAGCTCTGAAGGCCAAACCCTCCCATCTGAGAGTGCTGGATCTGAGTAACAACAAGCTGCAGGATTCAGACGTGAAGCTACTGTCTGATCTTAAGGAGAGTCCAGACTGCAGTCTGGAGACTTTGATGTAAGTTCACTGACTGTCTGTTACTATTGTTGATCTTAATTTTTAACAACTGAACCTAATTTATGTACATACATAACGTATATCCATTAAGTTAGTATTCTTTTTTCTATATTTATGTATTTTTTTACTGTACAGATTAGTCCATAGTTATAAACAATCTGTAAACTATATAATATCTTTCAGAAGGACAGAACACACACACACACACACACACACACACACACACACACACACACACACACACACACACACACACACACACAGTTTAATGTCGGTGTTGTAAAGTATTTTTATGACTCAGTGTTGACATGAATATGTGTCTGAATGTTGTGGTAACATTTAGATGACGTCTGTAGAAGGCTGACATTATGATTATTCACAATAACACAATGACAAAGTCACTGCTGATTTTAGATAAATCTCATTGATGAGGACATAGTAATGTTGATCTACACATATAAAACCTGAACACATCTGATTGGACTAGGAATGGATTTTAATCAACATCATTTATTCTTTATTCAGATTGGAGGACTGCAGTTCATCAGAGACCAGCTGTGCTCCTTTGGTCTCAGCTCTGAAGGCCAACCCCTCCCATGTGAGAGATCTGGATCTGAGATACAACAAGCTGCAGGATTCAGACGTGGAGCTACTGTGTAGTTTTCTGAAGAGTCCCGACTGCATACTGGAGAGTCTGAGGTCAGGTCACTGACTGTCTGTTACTATTGTTGATCTTAATGTTTAACAACTGAACAAAGTTTATGTACATCTATGAAATTGTTTTTTTTCTATATTTTCAGTTTTTACAGTTTAATGTGTAGTTATAAAAGATTACTGATTTTTAAAGAAACTATATAAACATTTTCACTCTTAGTCGTTAAAGATGTTTATAAATTTGGTAAAGAGTCACATCTGTATACAGAAGATCCTCTCAACTAATATCTGTTTGAAACTTTATTTAAAGGATAAATATTTCTTTATTATATTCTTTATTGTGTTTTAATGAATAATGTCTGATCATTGATATTGATATATTGATCCTTCAGAACACACACATACAAAATGATAAACCAACCATTTGTTGCTTCTTTACTCTATCGACACACACGCACACATAGATCAATACAGGTATTATAAGTATTTTTATGACTCAGTGTTGAAATAAATATGTTTCTGGATGTTATGGTGACATTTGCATGATGTCTCATGAAGGCTGACATTATGATGATCCACAATAACACAATGACAAAGTCACTCTGCTCATTTTAGAGAAAAGCTCATTGATGAGGACTAGGGGTGTGTCCAAAAAATCGATGCATCAACTAATATCGATTTTCTATTTAAAAATTCGATCTTGATTCAAAATTCTGTGAATCAATTTTTTTCAGAGAGAATAGATGGAAGCATGAAATTTAAAATAATTATAATTTGAGAGTTTACAACTTTGTCTTGTATTTGAACTGACATGCTTATCCATAATCTTTATGTGCATTTTTTGGACCCTGTGAATCGGAATTGAATCGATTCAGGAAATCATTGACAATACCCAGCCCTAATGAGGATATAGTAATGTTGAACTACACATTTAAAACCTGATCACATCTGAGTGTATTATAAATGGATTTTAATCTACATAATTTATTCTTTCTTCAGATTGTATCGTTGCGGTTTGTCAGAGATCAGCTGTGCTTCTCTGGTCTCAGCTCTGAAGTACAACCCCTCCCATCTGAGAGAGCTGGATCTGGGTCACAACAAGCTGCAGGATTCAGACGTGGAGCTGCTGTGTGATTTGCTGAAGAGTCTAGACTGTAGACTGGAGAGACTGAGGTCAGTTTACTGTCTGTTACTATACAATAATAATATATAATAATAATACTTTACAATCTTAATGTTTAACAACTGAACCTAGTTTATGTACATACCTAACTTACATCCATTAAGTTAATTTTTCTATATTTTCAGTATTTTACTGAACAACTTAGTTATAAGAGATGACTGATTTTTAAAGAAACTGTAGAAAACATTGACTGTTAGTTGTTAAAGTAAATTAATGATTATGATTTTGGTCGCCTAAAGCTTAGAGAAGCGAGCTTATGACCGGAGGGTTTGCGGTTAAATTCCCCGAGCCGCAAGAGGAATCTGGTTTGGAAAGTGAAGAAGGAACACTTTCCCCTCCCTCATTACCATCACTTGACCTTGAGTAAGGCACTAAAAATCCCACCTGCTCCAGTGGAGCTGCTCAGTGGCCAACAGATCAGACTGTGGTTGTGGTGGACAGCTTCCAGGTGTGAATGTGTGTAACTGTGAATGTGACCAGGTCGTTCTTGGAAAAGAGAGCATTGCTCTCAGTGAATTTTCCCTGAATAAATAAAGGTTTAAAAAAAAAAGCAGAATTTATAAAGCCAGGATAACTTGAAAAAGTGAGGTTTGACCTGGTCTCATCAGTTCATCCTGGCTTAATCTGTTGCACATTTGCCAGGATGAGGATATGTGCCTAGGGCAAGCCAGGTTTAAGTAATTCAAATAAATGCGCATTCACGGCTTTCCTAAACAGACCATCCAATCGATCACAGATTTACTGATGCTGAAATGGAACAGTGCTGCACACTTCTCACCAAGTGAGCAACAGCTCACGGAAACTTATGAGGAGGTGAAACATATATGTTAAAAGGGAAATGCGTCTGCTGTGATTAAACACAGAGAAAAAGTGTGCCAGACAATATCGGACTGACAAAATGTCCAAATGTAAGTGTGTAAGTAGTCCAAATATACACTTACTAACCAGAACTGCACATAAACCGTCTAATTATAATTCAAGGAATTACTTGCCATTTTCACAATGACAAAGTCACTCTGCTGATTTTAGAGAAAAGCTCATTGACATAGTAATGTTGAACTACACATTTAAAACCTGAACACATCTGATTAGATTATAAATGGATTTTGATCTACATCATTTATTCTTTATTCAGATTGAGGAGCTGCAGTTTGTCAGAGACCAGCTGTGTTTCTCTGGTCTCAGCTCTGAAGTGCAACCCCTCCCATCTGAGAGAGCTGGATCTGAGCTACAACAAGCTGCAGGACTCAGATTTGGAGCTGCTGTCTGATCTTTTGAAAAGTCCAGACTGTAGACTGAAAAAACTGCTGTAAGTTCACTGACTGACTGTCTGTACTGTCTGTCTTATCTACTATTGTTTATCTTAATGTTTAACAACTGGACCTAATTTATGTATGTACAATAACTACATCCATGAAGTTAATGTTGTGGTGACATTTGGATGACGTCTGTAGAAGGCTGACATTATGATGATCCACAATAACACAATGACAAAGTCACTGCTCATTTTAGAGAAATGCTAATTGATAAGGACATAGTAATGTTGAACTACACATTTAAAACCTGAACACATCTGATTGGATTATAAATTATGAATGGATTTTAATCTACACAGTTCATCTTTTATTCAGATTGTATGACTGCAGTTTGTCAGAGACCAGCTTTGCTTCTCTGGTGTCAGCTCTGAAGTGCAACCCCTCCCATCTGAGATGGCTGACTCTGAGCTACAACAAGCTGCAGGATTCAGACGTGGAGCTTCTGTGTGATTTTCTGAAGCGTCTAGACTGTAGACTGGAGACTCTGAGGTCAGACACCATTTTTTACTTCTGCGTTGACATTAATATAAACTGCAGACATAAAGCTGATATGCTGATCGACACCCAATATCTTAATGGGAAAATCTACTTTCTATAGATGTCCCACTTAATTGCAATTCTTAATTGAATGATCAGTAATCAATTCTTGAAATCCAGAGATGGATCTTTGCATTATGCCTGTACTCAGTAAACAAGTGTACATGTGCACTCACACCATTCATGTTTTTGTAAGTGTGCATAATGATGAAGCCCTGAAGTGATCAGTGGTGGGTAGAGTACTGAAAATCAATACTGAAGTACATATACTCCCATTTAAAATGACTCAAGTAAAAGTAAAACACTACCTGGTTAATGAATTACAACATTTTGATATATTTTAGCTGTGGGGGCCAGTATAAAATAATGAAAAAACAGCACTTGTTAAATTAATGAAGTAGAGCTGGTAGGCTAATCAAACAAATAAAGATAGCCTATACAACTGAGTTATAAACAGTCTCCCACTCTCTCTCCATTTCTCCCTCCCAACCTCACTTTTCCTCATCTACTTTTCTCCTTTTCCATTCTCCTATCTGTCCCAACTCCCAAAGCAGACAAATTTAATGACCTTAATGTTGAATTTGGCATTACAGGTTAACTTTTTTCTATTGTACTCCAGTTTAAGAGCCCAACAGACTACTAGCTACAAGATAAGTTAATGTCATTATTATAACATCAAAGATTAAGGTTACACATATAAAATATCATTGTGATAAAAAGACATGGAGCTTATTTTTCTTCCAGGTAGCTGGTATTATAGTAATTATGGTAGCCTAATGGCAATGCAAAAGGGCTACTGTAATTACTGCAGTAACAGGGCAATAGAATTTACCACAGTCTACACTCTGTCCCCACATTTACAGCAGACTAGTTGTAATAAAGTTATAAATGGCAAATGTAGCAAAGTAAAAAGTAGATTATTGGCTCAAAAAATGTACTGCTCAGTAGAGATTAGAAGTACAGTTTAAAAAAGAAACATGAAAAGTACTCATTCCTTTAAAACAACTTTATTACTTGTATTATTTGTAACATGTTACTATCCCCCCCTGCAAGTGATGTAGGTCTTTTATTTTTCTTGCTAATCTGTTTTGCACTTATAGGCCTAAAAATATATGTCTTATTTTTTTTTAGTATTTTTACATTTTTAATAGTTTTTGTCTGCACAACACTAGTTTGTATAGATTGGGTCAGTGGTGGAGCTGCAGAGTTAAGGAGGTTATTAATATTAATAAAAGCTTTTTTCACTTTGTATTTGACAGTTTTTAACCTACATCCTGTTGATGGAGTTTCCATTTTCTAAACTTCTACTTTCTAAACCTCCTTCAGCTCTGAACAGATAATGAAATGTTGAAACAACATGAAACAATGAATGATTTCAATCAATGAATTTTGTCTTTTAAAGTGATCTTTTATTCTTTATTCAGATTGGTTGGCTGCAGTTTATCAAAGATCAGCTGTGCTTCTCTGGCTGCAGCTCTGAAGTGCAACCCCTCCCATCTGAGAGAGCTGGAGCTGAGTGGAAACAACCTGAAGGATTTAGATGTGAAGCTGCTGTCGGATCTTAAGAAGAGTCCATGCTGCAGACTGGAGTTTCTGAGGTCAGTAGAGAGTTGGAGTCAGTCTGTGCTGGTTTCAGCAATTTTGTATCAAACAGTCAGTATGAAAGCAAAAATCCAGTATTTCCTGGTGAAGCTCCAAACTTCTCAGTGCTGCTTTCCTCAGTGAAGCTGTGAGAGGAGAATGGTGACAGGCTTCAGGATTGGACAGAAAGACACAGCAAGAGAGAGAACAGTCAGCCAATCAGATGAGCCAGAAGCTTGTCGTGATCATGTGTTTGAGTTGATGTGAAGACGACTGTTGTTGTTGAGTTGATGTCTGCAGGAAATAAAGCTGGATTACAGCTGACAGCCTTACAGCATGTATAGAGACAGTGGTCTTCATCATCAAACTGTCACACCATCAAATCTGATCTACATCACTTTACTAATGTTTTTTTTAAAGTATATTTTTTTCTGGCTTTTTTTTGCCTTTAATGGACAGGATAGTAGAGATAGACAGGAAACAGGAGGCAGAGAGAGGGGGAATGACATGCAGGATAAGACCACTTGGTGCAGGATTCGAAGAGTTGACATGTATCAGCAGTAAATCCATCAGTAAACTGATGAGTAATGTCTGTTTCTGCAGTAATGATGTGTTCATGACTCTCAGCACTTTATTTCCTCTGTGTGCTTGAGTGAAATCTGCAGAGGAAACACACTTGATCAAACTGTCACACCATCAAATCTGATCTACATCACTTTACTAATGTTTTTTTTTAAGTATATTTTTTTCGGGCTTTTTTTGCCTTTAATGGACAGGATAGTAGAGATAGACAGGAAACAGGAGGCAGAGAGAGGGGGAATGACATGCAGGATAAGACCACTTGGTGCAGGATTCGAAGAGTTGACATGTATCCGCAGTAAATCCATCAGTAAACTGATGAGTAATGTCTCTGTTTCTGCAGTAATGATGTGTTCATGACTCTCAGCACTTTATTTCCTCTGTGTACTTGAGTGAAACCTGCAGAGGAAACACACTTGATAGTAAAAGTGTGTGCAGGTGTGTGAGCTTGGAGCTCAGTGTGTTCACTCCAACACGTTAACATGAGAGCTGAAAGGAAGCAAGCTACGCTGCACAGCTGTTCCACTTCTGGTCTGAACAGGACTGAAGTCCCTGCTGCTCTTTATACTGGATGTGCTGCATCACTGACTGACAGCTGATCAAGTGAGTCTCACTAAACACTAATTTATCTCCTCTGTTCTTTCTTCTTCTCTCATCAGCTGGTGATGATCTCTGTCAGAGTGAGAGTGAACATCCAGGAGTGTTGAGAGAGGATCAGCTGGATCCTGATGATCCATCTGGAGTCTGGATCTGGATTTTGTCATCTTCACTTAAGTCTCTTAACTGACTACAAACTGAACATTCATATCTGGATTTTGCTTAAGTCAGCAATTTACAGATTTGTTCTACATGAGCAGGTGTTATAAGTCAGACTGTGAGCCTGGGCTCATATTTATCAACCGTCATCTGACTTATCTGGTTGAAATTGCTGGTTTCACAGCCTGTAATAATGCTGCATCTTGTGAATATTGTACAGACACATGTAAACCGTCTCCATGAAGAACGTCTTCTCTTCCACTGTCCAGTTCCTCTTTCAGCTACACCCCAAGTTAACTTCTGGTAGAAGACAAAGCGTGATTGCCAGAAGCAACTAAAACACCATGTCAGGTTAATAAATCTAGCACCTCACTTTCCTGATCAGGCAGTGGTTAAAAAATAAAGTACATCATACAGCATAGCCCCCTCCCCTCACACACATCGAAGAATATTGAGTAAGCTAGTAGTTTGATGTGTGAAACAAACATCCATCAGGATCATGTGACCTCTGTCAAATAGAGGAATCAGTGGAGCCTGTAATGTTTCACTGCCATAAATACTCTGGAGAACTAAAATCCATTAAAAAGAGAGAAATCAGGAAGCTTGAATGTAAAGAATGTATTTACCATCAGGTTAGGGAGTCTAATCCATTATCTGAATGAAACTGGACTGATCAAAGAATTTAGTGTTGAGTGAAATATGGACGATGGATCAAACCATTTAATATGTAAGAATGTTTGTTGCTTCACATTTATGACTCTGTGTCCTTGTTCTGGTTCATTTACTTCAATAAAGATTAAACATGACTATTCATTTTAGTCTCTCTTGTTATTTAATAATCAATAATAACTAAAACAATTTGTTTGTATTATTGTTGTTATTATTATTTATTATCATTAGAGTTTAATTGGTGGTGAGTCAAACTGGTTTTTCTTGGAAATTAAATTAAAAATCTTTAATTTGCAGGCTGGATGTAAAAATAAATCGTAAACATGCTCTTATCTGATAAACTGACTGAGACTAAAAACATAATTTATCAACATGTTTGACGCAGCAGCGACACCTGCTGGACAAAACACTCACCTACAGTCGGCGCAGGAGGGAATACACAAACTCCAAGTAGTAGCACAGTGTAGAAATACTTTTTTGACAGTAGTTGATGCTGCAGCTGAGTTACAGTCCTGCAGTGTGTGACTGTGGAGGAAAAAAGGAAGCAGCAGGAACACAAAGACAAGCCAAACTCTTAATCTATAATCAATGACGTTTTATTTTGATTTCACTTGAATTATTTTTCATTTTATTAAATCGAAACATCCATTTATCATCCTAAAGGTCTGGCTTAGGGTTAGGAGGACAGGATCAGACTACAACAGACAGTCAGGCCTGCAGACGAGCACCCAGGACCTGTTCACCTCCAGAGTCAGGAAACGGGCAGGAAAATCACTGCACACCCTTCAGACCCTGGACATGACCTGCTCCACCTTCTCCCCTCTGTACACCAACACCAGCAGACACACCAACAGTTTCCTTGTTAAACTTCATGAACATTTAACTCACTGTGGCACTGGGCAATAACCCTATAAAACCCACTGCACATACACATATTTATTTAGTCTAAAATATTAAATGTACAATAACATACAAATTTCTTGCTAAAATATATAGGACACAGAGGACAGGTTATTATTGATTAATCTGCCAATGATTCTCTCAATTTGTCTATAAAAAAATCTGAAAATATCTGTTAGAATTTCTTAAAATTCAGAAATGTCTACAAATGTCTCGTTTGATCTGATCAGCTGTCAAAAAAATCCAAACATGAATTTTTCTTTCATGTATGATACAGAAAAGCTGCAAATTCTCACATTTGAGAAGCTGAAATAGTTGAATATATGGGCTTTTTTGTTTTGCTTTAAAGCTATTAAAATGATTATTTGATTGTCAAATAGTTACTAATTCATGTTTTGGGGAGGAGGAGTTTACTTTAGGGGTGTGAATGAGCCTATTTTTTCATGGTCGGGTAACCAGTGGGTGCCGCATACCGACATTCACAAGAGTTAAATAGATAAAGTGTCAAAAATAACTTTCAATATTTACAACAAACAACACGCTTGGACTCCACAAATTTGAATGTAAAAAAAATATGATAATCAGCCTTCATTTCTTTACAGAATTAATTAAAAGAAAAAATCTTACAGACCCCTGAAAATATAACAGCATGGACTTTTTTCTCCCCAACGCTGAGCATATCCTTTGCAATCATATTAGCAATGAGAGACGTAAGGCTAGTTTGGTGATTAGCGTCATGTCCGATAGCTCAACTCCACATATTTCACACCTGACAACATTATCCTTTACTTTCTTAAAGTAAAGTGGGAAAAGGCCTCTATTAGAAATTATTAGAAACTGTTTAATTTTAAAAACACGAATAACTAAGCTACTGTTTAAGGATAGACTCTCCGATATTACGTTCAGTTTAAATTGTTGTAATTCCTTTTTCTGACAGTAGGTGTCACTGTGCTACTAGATTCAGCATTCAGAAAGAAACATCCAACTGAAGTCGTGTTAGTCTAATCAGAGATAGCATATAATGGAGCTTGAGTTGGTCACATACTGATAAACTCGTGTGTGTTTCTTACTGCTCCACAGGTACGTAAAATGTGGTGTAAAACTACTAAATGTGGGTCAACATGCTGCCTAGATGTTAGAGAAGCATTCTGCTAGATTTGTGAGCTTTAAAAGTGCTCAAAGACCGAGTTCGGACGTCAGTGTGAGTGTATTTTGCAAACTAGCATCTAAGCTATAGCTTTAACTGCAAGATGCAACAATGTGAAGCTAAAATTATAATTATTTATATATACAATGAGCTATAGAAACGATTTTTTGTTTGTGGTCGTTTGTGGCACCATTTAAAAAAAATAAAAGCTGGCGAGTGATGCTGGTTGATAACAGACTGATTTGGTGTCAGGGAGAAGATGAATATTTGTAGAGATGTTTTTGTTATATAACTGATTTGGTTTCATCATTTCTATTATTTACATATATTTGACAGTGCAGTTATGTCCTAGGATTAACCTGTTGTTAAAGTATTATAGGGTAAAAGTACTGGAAAGCCAGTTGAATGTTAATGTTAAATGAGATGAAATATGATTTAAATTGTCGCATTAACTATAGAAGGCACTATCAGTTTAAAGAGAATATGTTTATTTTGTTTATAAAAATGATTAGTTTGTTAATGAGGTTTATACTGAACAGCTGTGTCTTAAACCAACAGTCAGGAGCCCAAATGAGCATGACGTGTGTTTATGTGTAATGATTCCTCCTGTTCATACTGAGCATTAGATCCTTCATCATGTTAACAGGAAGTGATGGAGGACTAAATCCACAGTCCTCCTTCTGTGGAAACATGGATTTAAAAGTTGATGTGAAGCTAATATGAAGCTTCAGCGTCCAAATGAGTCAAATCTTCATCTTCCATGTTTTATCGTTACAGTGTTTTTAGTAGCAAAGTCTTTTTGTTCCTATACTTCCACCACAGAGAAACAGGAAACACTAAGAGGAGATATGATGCTAAAAACACTGTAAATGTGTCAGATATCACTTGATATGACTAACTCACACTGATGAAGCTCAGTATAAACAGGAGGAATGATTACAGAGAGGAAAACCTCTTTACCTCACTATTTGGTGGAGCTATTAACAACTCATAGACATCTGAAATGTGAGCCGACTACACACTGCTGATCTTTTTGTATTTTAAGGTAAAGATACTTAATTTGTCACACATACAGTTGTACAGTGAAATTCAGTCTCTACATTTAACCCATCCTAAGTATAGGAGCAGTGGGCAGCTGCTGTGCAGGGACCATCTCCAGTTCTATATCAGTGCTTTGGTTTGACAATGGGAGGAAACCCATGCAAGCATCTGAAAAGTAATTCAAGCTGTCAAATAAATATAGTGGAGTAGAAAGCAGGGTTATTATAGTTAATGAGAACTAAGACTTAAACTAGTAGTAGAAATAAAAATGAAAACTAAATAAAAACTCAAGCTGTTCTCATTCTCTATATTTAAATACATGCAGAAACACAAGCGACCAGTGTACCTGTGCACCAAGTCTCATGGCAGTTTGTAAAATAGGCACAAAATTTTATCTCTTGATTTGTGTCCCCGGATCCATGAATATAATATATAGTACTTTGAAAATATTACCGTTATATTATTCAACATTTAACCAGGATATTGTATCCCTGTTGTGTCTCTATCAGTCCCAGGAAGACCGGATAATTCAGTGACAACTTTATTTATATCCTCAACATTTCTTAACACAAAAACCAGAAAGTGTCGTTGATAACTCAGTGAAATGCTGGATGAATGTTAGAACCACTGGTTTTAATTATTTCACCTTTCGATTGTGAGAAATATGTTTTGTTTTTGCTGTTTTGGACAATAGCGGGAGTGGCTACATTAGCCTACCCATGATCCTCAGTGACCATTACTTCTTGTTTTTATATTTACATTTATATATATATAATATTTAATATTTATCATTCTTTTGTGGTTACACCATTTGACATTTTCAGGAGCATTCAGTCATTTTAACAAACCTGATTTTAAAACTAGTTTTTAACATATTTTTGAATTGCTCATATTGCCAACCCTTATTTATCACTGACTCTTATACCTTATACATATGTTGGATAGGTGTTGTGTAATATTTTAGATATAGTTCTCGAAGTTAGTTTAACATAAAAAAAAAATGAAAGGGAACAAGCCACACTCTTTGCTAATTCATGTCTTTAAAGTGAGAATTTCAAAAACTTTTTCTCAAGTCTCATAAAAACGTCTTCTGATGTGTTTGTTGATACATTGGTCACACATAAAATCAATGCCAATTATATTAAGCATACACTGAGAACTAGGAATCTCATGTACTCTACTTTACTCTACTCTGTTATATTCTACTCTACTCTATTTAATAGAGTCTATTATATTCTACTCTACTGTTATATTATACTCTATTATATTCTACTTTATTCTGTTATATATTCTACTTTATTCTGTTATATATTCTACTTTATTCTGTTATATATATTCTACTTTATTCTGTTATATATTCTACTCTATTCTGTTTCAAACAGCAGCTGTCAGGGACGAGCCGAGCCTACCAACTATCGCGAGAGCACGGGGTCAGTGAACGAGAAGAAGGGTGTCCAGGAGGCATAGCAATGTTCACATTTAGCAACAACAACAACCTTTAGCAACATAATTATCCCGCTGTGTAGGCCGGAGGAGAGCTCAACTATCGGCCCGTTACACCCGCAGAGACACGGAGGAAAACACCGGACAGTGACGTGCAGGTAGAGGAGACACGCAGCGGCTTGTTGTGTGTTTTTGGGAGGCAACGTTTTGAGAGCTAACAGCGAGTTATTAATAGCGAGCTAGCAGGCTAATGGTTAGCTTAGCTCGATACATAATCTTTACTTTCGTGATGATTCAATGTTTTTTTTGGGGAGAGAGAGAGGTGATGGGGGGTGTTGTGTGGGTGGAGGAGGAGGTGGAGGAGGTGGAGGAGGGGGTCATATCAGCGACAGGTTATAACAACCAGCACATAATGAGATATATCAGCAACTTCAAGGTGTTAATTAGAGAGATGGGAAGTTAATGGTAGAATAGAGTAGAATAAAACATAGTAGAGTATAATGAAACAGAATATTATAACCGAGTAGAGTAGAATAAAACAGAGTAGAATTGAATAAAACAGTAAAGTAGAATAAAACAGTACAGTAGAATATAATATAACAGTAAAGTAGAATAAAAGAGTAGAGTATAATAAAACACAGTAGAATAGAGTATAATAAAACAGTAGAGTATAATGAAATAGAGAATAGTAGAATAAAAGAGTAGAGTATAATAAAATACACATTAGAATAGAGTAGAATAAAACAGTAGAATATAATAAAACAGAATAGAGTAGAATAAAACTAACCCGTGTCAGAATCAGTGTTTTTTTGGTTAAGAATAATCTTTTGTATTATATTTTGGTCAACACAAGAATGATTTGATATTTGAAATATTTTAATTTTTCACTTTCTTAACATGTGTATATATAATCTGTGTGGTCCACAAAATATATATTGCTGACAGTCACAGTTGATAAGAACCAAAGGGAAGCTTCGGCTAGCAATACAAAAACTAGAGTTTCGTAAAATGTATAAAAGGTAAGTTAAAAATGTAAATGGCGTGATATCAATAACATGTTTTTTTGGGGAATAGCTGGAATATGAAATGATAAAAACTTTTCATTACGAAGATATTGCATTTCTGACCCACTTATGCATCTAAGGGTTAAAGAAAGCTGGTTAATGCAAACTCTCATACTCACGTCTAACTTAACGTTTCTATATTAGTTTACTGACGGGAATCGATCATCAGTCGCTGACATGTTAGAGACATCAGCTCGTCACATTTAGCATTTGATTATTTCTGACAGTACAAATAACAGATTGATGTAAAGCAGACAAACATCTGCTCAGCTCACGTAAACGTTTCATCCTATAAATCTCAGTGGTGGAAAGTAATTAAGTACGTTTACTCTTAAGTAGAATTTAGAGGTACTAGTACTTTACTGTAGTACAGTTTGAGGTACTAGTACTTTACTGTAGTACAGTTTGAGGTACTAGTACTTTACTGTAGTACAGTTTGAGGTACTTATACTTTACTGTAGTACAGTTTGAGGTACTAGTACTTTACTGTAGTATTTCCATGTGAGGTACTTTCTACTCCACTACATTTATTGAACAGCTTTAGTTACTTTTCAGATGCAGATTTGACTCAATGGAAAATATAACAAGCTTTTAAAATCCAACACATTGTTAAAGATGAAACCAGTCAGCAGTGTGTAGTTGGCTCACATTTCAGATGTCTATGAGTTGTTAACAGCTCCACCAAATACTGATTCTTCCCTCTAAACTTCTCACATGCTTTCATTTCAATAAATGTTCAAATGATCCAATATTTCAGCAAAAATCAAAGATTAGAGAAAAAGTCCAAAAACTGAAAACACATTTGTGAATCAGAACTTTGTTTTTTCTTCTTTCCCATTAATCATCTCAGCAGCCCTCGCATTTATCTGCTGACCCTTTGGAGGGGCCCCACCCCTAGGTTGGGAACCACTGGACTAAACTAGCTAACTGTATATAAAGTAGTATAAACTAGCTAACTGTATATAAAGTAGTGTAAACTAGCTAACTGTATATAAAGTAATGTAAACTAGCTAACTGTATATAAAGTAGTATAAACTAGCTAACTGTATATAAAGTAGTATAAACTAGCTAACTGTATATAAAGTAGTATAAACTAGCTAACTGTATATAAAGTAGTGTAAACTAGCTAACTGTATATAAAGTAGTGTAAACTAGCTAACTGTATATAAAGTAGTATAAACTAGCTAACTGTATATAAAGTAGTATAAACTAGCTAACTGTATATAAAGTAGTATAAACTAGCTAACTGTATATAAAGTAGTGTAAACTAGCTAACTGTATATAAAGTAGTATAAACTAGCTAACTGTATATAAAGTAGTATAAACTAGCTAACTGTATATAAAGTAGTATAAACTAGCTAACCTACTACATCACTATAATACTGCAGTACTTTTACTGTAATACTGCATACTACATCACTCATAATACTGCAGTACTTTTACTGTAATACTGCATACTACATCACTATAATACTGCAGTACTTTTACTGTAATACTGCATACTACATCACTATAATACTGCAGTACTTTTACTGTAATACTGCATACTACATCACTATAATACTGCAGTACTTTTACTTGTAATGAAGAATTTTTACATTACTGTGTTGTAACTTTTACTTCTTCTTCCACCACTGTCTAAATGTTGGATAAATGTATTAAGGTGTGATTTGTCGTGCTGTTCAGATCCTAAACATATTAAAATACTCACTTTCAGGTAAAAACCTGCATTGAATAAATACAGCGGAGTAAAAACTGCAACTGCTCCCTCTGAAATGAAGCTGAGTAAAAGTATAAAATAGTATAAATTACAAGTCCTGTACACATTTCCAATCAACTTTCTTAATTTATTAACTGAAATCCTGTTTTTGTAATAACAGTTTTACTCGTATATCTGTGTTTCTGTATATGTGTGTTATTACTTATATTTACACTCATTGGTCAAAGTTAAAATAATAACATTAACCCGAAAGAAAAACAGAACATTAATGTAATATATGATGAAAAATATAATAGTAATAATTTTTAAATGGTAAAATCAATACATAGTAAAAGTAGTTAAAATGTAGAATATATAAAGTCAAGTTAAATACATTACAACTATACATTTTATTATTATTGTTCTTATTATTTTAAAGAAGTAGAGTATCAATAAATGTAGTTTTCTGTGTCTTTAAGTGAAGTATTATTATTATTACATTTTAGTTTTCTGTGTTTTTACAGGATGTGTCGTCGCTCCTCTGGATGTTTGACAGACGGTGAAGCAGCATCAGACCTCTCGACTCTCACACATCTCACCTCCTTCGCTCTTCTACTTCCTGGAAGCCTGAAACTCGTGTTTTCTTGTTGAAATGATAAAATATTTAATTCCACAGAATAATGTAGCGATCAGTTCGGCGCCGTCGCAGATATTCGACCTCTGTTTTAAGCCCCGTCATGAGCGGGTCTGCAGCTTTTTAACTCTTTAATTAGACGGGGGCCGAGTTCACACCTGTTTGTAAATGATTAGACCAATGTGCCGTGTTTGCCCCCCCCCTCAGTCGCCCCAGCTGTGCAATCACTTCGGCTCTCCGTTGTATGTTTGAAGTATGCCAATCAGGAGAATGAACGGCTCTCTTTTAACCCCGCCGAGCCCGCGGGCGGCAAACTCCTCACCGTTACCTCCTTCCCCGTCCCCGTCGCCTTCCCCACCGTCTCCCTCTCTGCTGCCCCTCTCCCCTCGACCCCCGCCTCTCCCCCCTCTGGTGAGCCCTCCCCCCCAGGCTCACCCGTCCTCTCTGTCCGACACCCCCACGCCGTCCCCCTCGCCATGCCTGAGCTGGACCGAATTCTGTGAGCTCCACGCGCGCGTCGCGGCCGGCGACTTTGCGCGCCACTTTCGGGCGTTCCTCCTGGAGAACCCGCACTACTCCCCGGACTCTGCCGCCGCCTTCTGCCGCCGCTTCACCGACCGCTTTGTCCGTCACTTCCAGAGCGAGCTCGAGGGGGCGCTTCCTCCGAGCTGCGGCTCTGGGAGGGAGGAGATGGTGAGCTGGGCGCCCCAGTCAGACGCCACCTCCCTGGAAGAGGAAGCGGTTTCGCCTCTGTCGGCGTCGGGGGGGCCGGTCCTGCCGTGTCCCCCGACCGGCACGGCGCGCGGCTCGTCATCCAAACCGGCGCCGACGCGGCTCGTGCTGGAGAACCGCAGCGGGGACCGGTTTCAAGATTCTTACGCCCACAGCCAAGTCCTACCTCCATCTTCATCGTCGTCGTGTTGCTCCTCGGTGGGCGGGAATAATAACGGGAAGCGAGAGGAGAGGGGCGCCATGATGGTCATGACCCCGGGGAACGGGGAAGCACCGGTTGAGGAAGAGGAGGACAGCTGGCTCGGGGTGGCGTCCGTTGGGGAGGATGTGGAGCCAGATGAGCGGGATGCTGAGTCCACAGAGGCGGACGGCGCCGACCCCTCCCACACTCCTCAGATTCCTTCTTCCTCTGTCACTCCTCCGCCCGGCTCCAAAGGTAACAGCACACCCAACTCCTCCAAAAACAAACTGAAGAAGCGCTTCTCGCTGCGGAGTGTGGGTCGTAGTGTTCGGGGGAGTGTCAGAGGAATCCTGCACTGGCGGAGCTCCTCCAGCGACTCTGCCCAGAGCCAGCTGCCCTCCAGCTACAGCTACACGATGGGCGTGCAGGACGCCGCCCTGCTGCCCTCCTCCAAGAGGAACTCTGGCACACAGCCTCCTACACCCACCTCCTCCATGCCTGTGTCCTTGTCCATGCCCCTTTCCCTCCCCCACTCCTCCTCCTCCTCTCTGCCCCCCTCCTCCTCGAGCAGCGCCACCTCTCTCTCTCTTTCCGAGGCTGCTCGAGATCGGCGACGGAGTAACGGCGAAGGCGGCGAGAAGGAGAAGTGGAGCCATCGTCTAGAGAAACTCAGACTGTCGCGATCCCCTCCTCCCGTCCTCACCCCGACCGCCGCCGGCTCGCACTCCGCCTCCTCCACGCTGCCGCCGAGCAGCGCCGCCGCCGCGGGACCCCCGAGGAAGGTGGGCCGGCTGGTACGGGAGGGCGGCGTGAGCGTAAGCTCATCCAACGACGATTTTGGCGGGAGCCACGGCTTCTCCGGCTTCTCGTTCGGCCTCCTGCATCACGGTACGGACAACAACAACGCTGCCTCAGCTTCGTCCGCCGCGGCCCAGGCAGGTCCGGTTCAGCCTCTGGCGAGCGGCGGGAACGTGCCGTGGAGAGGAGGACGCTGGCACAAATGTCGTCTGGTCCTCAGAGAGAGAGACCGAGAAGGCGGAGACCGAGGAGAGGAGTACTACCTGGAGTTCTTCATCCCGCCTAAAGTAAGTGTGAATCATCAGAGCATGTCGGCGGCGGCAGCATTAAAACATTCAGACAATAAATCAGCAAACATGATCTGACTGTAGCTTCAGTTTGTGTCAGGAAGTTCAGCTGAAACGAGACTTTTTATAGAAAATAACCTGAATCAGTCCGTTAGACTAATTTAATTTTAAATCTATAAAAATAAATAGTATTTTAATTCACATTTTACTAGATTTCCTCCTTTTTTATTTATGAGTTTTACATTTTATAAACTCTCTAAAATCTCATGAAGTTTACTCACAATTAAGTATTGTAAGACAATTTTCGAAAACAGTCAGACAAAATAAGATATGACGACTTATAATTGATATTAAGAGGAATTATAATTGATTGTAATGTGTATAGTCTTAAGTTGCAGCCCTTTTTAAGATCATTATTTTATGTTTAATGACTGAAGTGTAATGATATAGGTCTTTAAATCCTCTGTACAGGTGGTTCATGTTTTTCTTGCTGTAAAGACAGAAAATCTCATTTATTCTTTGTCTGAAATTATAAAGTTCAAAAAGACTTTGATTACACTTTTCTATCTCCTCTTAAAAAACACACACACACACAAACTGATGTTTTAAAGTTTCAGTCCATGTCTTCTTCTGTAAAGTCTTTTTAATACATGTAAAGTTCAGTAGTATTGAACTCTTATCATTTATCATGTTAACTAATTAATTGTTTCATTGTTTCATTGTTTAATTTTTTTAAACAATGGGGAAGGAAGGGAGGAAGGAAGGGAGGGAGGAAGGAAGGAAGGAAGAAAGGGGGATTGAGGGAGGGAGGAAGGAAGGAAGGAAGAAGGGGATGGAGGAAGGAAGTGAGGAAAGAGAGAGGAATGAAGGAAGGGAAGAAAGAGAGATGGAGGGATGGAGGAAGGACCGACGGAAGGAAGGAAGGAAAAAAGGAAGGAAGGAAAGGGGAGGGAGTGAGGAAGGAAGGAAGGGAGGAAAGAAGGAAGGAAGGCAGGAAAGCAGGGATTAAGTTTGTCTGCGGGGTTTTACAAATAATTAATCAATGAAAAGTATTTAAAGAGAATAGTTTTGGAGGTAAAAGTGAATATCTTCAATCAGGAAAAAAACTGCCTCTAGGAAACAAAAAAAAGCTGTTTCTTCACTATGTTTTTTAGATACATTTTAGACAAATTGGCAGATTAATCGATCAACAGTATTGATGGAGAAATATCAGTTATTGATTGGCTTCGTGTGTCTCTGCAGTCGTCGAAGCCCCGGCTGACTGTCCCCTGCTGCTCCATCGTGGATGTGAGGAGCACAACGGCGCTGGAGGTCCCCGACAAGGAGAACACCTTCCTGCTGCAGGTAATCAATCAGTCAGTCAATCAATCAATCAGTCAATCAGTCAGTCAATCAACTAGTCAACTAGTCAGTCAGTCAATCAGTCAGTCAATCAATCAGTCAGTCAATCGATCAGTCAATCAGTCAGTCAACTAGTCAATCAATCAGTCAATCAGTCAATCAACTAGTCAATCAATCAATCAACTAGTCCATCAGTCAATCAACTAGTCAATCAATCAGTCAATCAATCAGTCAATCAACTAGTCAATCAATCAGTCAGCCAATCAGTCAACTAGTCAATCAACTAGTCAATCAATCAGTCAGTCAATCAGTCAACTAGTCAATCAATCAGTCAATCAACTAGTCAATCAATCAATCAACTAGTCAATCAATCAGTCAGTCAACTAGTCAATCAGTCAATCAACTAGTCAGTCAATCAGTCAATCAACTAGTCAATCAATCAGTCAATCAATTAGTCAATCAACTAGTCAACTAGTCAATCAATCAGTCAATCAACTAGTCAATCAGTCAATCAACTAGTCAATCAATCAGTCAATCAATTAGTCAATCAGTCAATCAACTAGTCAATCAATCGGTCAGTCAATCAGTCAACTAGTCAATCAATCAGTCAATCAACTAGTCAATCAGTCAATCAACTAGTCAATCAATCGGTCAGTCAATCAGTCAACTAGTCAATCAATCAGTCAGTCAATCAACTAGTCAACTAGTCAATCAGTCAATCAACTAGTCAATCAACTAGTCAATCAATCAGTCAGTCAGTCAACTAGTCAATCAATCAGTCAGTCAATCAACTAGTCAACTAGTCAATCAGTCAATCAACTAGTCAATCAACTAGTCAATCAATCAGTCAGTCAGTCAACTAGTCAATCAATCAGTCAATCAATCAGTCAGTCAGTCAACTAGTCAATCAATCAATCAGTCAATCAAACAGTCAATTAACTAGTCAATCAACTAGTCAATCAGTCTGATATAGTTTATATTTGAACGATCAGCTGATGTGTAAACCTTCATCTGGACTCTGACTGTTTGTGGTTAATGTTTCTCTGGATCAGGCGGAGGGCTCGGCGCAGTACGTGATCGAGACACGCGACGCCGTTCAGATGAGAGCCTGGCTGAGCGACATCAGGAACGGCATCTGTCTCAGGTACCGTACCGAGGACGGGGGGGGGGTTCTCATCGGGTTCCTCAGCAGGTTCTAACAGACGTCTCTCCCAACAGTGAACAGGAAGACGCTGAAGGTGTCGGACCGTTGGACATCAGCGGGACGCCAGAGATCGTAGACCGTCTATCACAAGGTTAGTCTCTCTGGTTCTCTCTGGTTCTCTCTGGTTCTCTCTCTGGTTCTCTCTCTGGTTCTCTCTGGTCCTCTCTGGTTCTCTCTCTGGTTCTCTCTCTGGTTCTCTCTCTGGTCCTCTCTGGTTCTCTCTCTGGTTCTCTCTCTGGTTCTCTCTCTGGTTCTCTCTCTGGTTCTCTCTGGTTCTCTCTGGTTCTCTCTCTGGTTCTCTCTCTGGTTCTCTCTGGTCTCATGTGTTCTCCTCTGGTCCTCAGTGTGTTATGGAGGTATCGGCGGCTCGTCCCCTCTGATGGATCCTCTCCCTCCTGAACTTCCTCCTCGAGCCCCTCTGGACGAACCGGACGGCCGGATCCTCAGCGGTGGCGGAGCTAGTCTCGGGACGCCGTTCGCCGAGACGCCGGATGCCACAGGTGACAGGAAGTCCTCTAACCTTTTATCCACTATCAATATCTGTGTCTCCTCTAGAGCAGGAGGGTCAAACTCATTTTCATTAAAAAAATGGAGGGGAGGAAGGAAGGACAAATGTAAGGAAGGAAGGATAAAAGGAAGAGAGGAAGGAAGGAACCTAACATACGTCATTTATCACCTTTTTTAAAGCATCATGTTGACCTTTTCGCCCGTCCATCAGGGTCCTTCCTGTTCTCGGAGGTGACGTCGGCGGAGACGGTGGAGCATCCGCTCAGCGAGTGTCAGTGGTTTCACGGCACCTTGTCGCGTCTCAAAGCCGCTCAGCTGGTTTTGGCCGGAGGCCCGGCGAGTCACGGCGTCTTCCTGGTTCGCCAGAGCGAGACGCGGCGTGGAGAGTACGTCCTCACCTTTAACTTCCAGGGCAAGGCCAAGGTGAGTCTGGGAGAAGATGGGACAGTGATAAAATAAATGTTGAAAATAAGATAATCAGACATTTAAACCACAGACTGTATAAAAGAAATGGACGTAACATCCATGACGTCACCCATTGGTTTGTGGACTGCTGCTCGGAAGCCAATAGTTTCTAATCTAGGCAGCGCCATCTTGAACATTTCAGGTGCATGCTGGGAAAAATAAAAACATGGATTCTACTTATATGGGCATGAGGCGGAGCCATGGGCGGAGGTTGCTATGGTTACGAGGGCTGGGTCTCGAGGACATTGATCAATCAACCTGTCAATCAGGACGTAGCCACGCCCTAATGCATACCCTGCTTTATCGTCACATATAAAATCAGGGAGGCCAAAATGTCCCAAATGAACATCATACTGCATTGAAGAAGGCTTTAAACTAGCGATTGAGACCATAAACACATTTTGAAAACGTTTACTGAGGTTAGAAATCAAGTGAGAAGTTGGTGAATTCTCCATTGACTTGTATAGAGACGGTCGCCCCCTGGTGGCCTTTTGATAGAATGCAGCTCTAAGTTACTCACTGCTCATTCCGCGATATTAAAAGACAGAAAGAACTAGAACCACTCTCCTCTACCTCTGTGTTATCATCCAGGTTGACCTTTGACCTCTCTCTTTACCCCCGGCAGCACCTGCGTCTGTCCCTGAACGAGGACGGTCAGTGCCGAGTGCAGCACCTCTGGTTCCAGTCCATCTTCGACATGCTGGAGCACTTCCGGGTGCATCCGATCCCGCTGGAGTCCGGCGGAGCGTCGGACGTCACGCTCATCAGCTTCGTGGGCGCCACCGCCGTTCGCCAGCCAGGTAACGAGCCGCGAAAAAAAACCAGTACGAGAACAAGAGAGGACACAGTTTAGTTCAGGGGTGTCAAACATGCGGCCCGTGGGCCAGAACCGGCCTACTTTCCTTCCTGTGTTCTTTTCCTTCCTTCCATCTGTCCTTCCTACCTTCCTTTCTTCTTTCCGTCCTTCCTCTCTTTCTTTCTTTCTTCCTTCCTTCCTTCCTTCCTTCCTTTTTCCTTTCTTCATTCCTTCCTTCCTTTTTTCCTTCCATCCATCTGTCCTTCCTTCCTTTCTTCCCTTTTTCCTTTCTTTGTTCCTACCTTCCTTTCTTCCTTCTGTTCTTCCTTCCTTCCTCCCTCCCTTCCTTCCTTTTTCCTTTCTTCCTGCCATCTGTCCTTCCTCCCTTTCTTCCTTCTTTCTTTCTTTCTTTCTTTCTTTCCTTTTTTCCTTCCATCTGTCCTTCCTTCCTTCCTTCCTTTTTCCTTTCTTCCTTCCATTTGTCCTTCCTCCCTTTCTTCCTTCTTTCCTTCCTTTTTCCTTTCTTCCTTCCATCTGTCCTTCCTCCCTTTCTTCCTTCTTTCCTTCCTTCTTTCCTTTTTTCCTTCCATCTGTCCTTCCTTCCTTCTGTCTTTCCTTCCTTCCCTTCTGGCCCTTTAATAAAAATGAGTTTGACACCTCTGGTTTAGTTACTACATGTTCTACACCCAGGCTCAGGTTTATAACTTCACTATAACTCAACCTGTGAATATCCAATATATAGACCAGGGGTGTCAAACATGCGGCCCGTGGGCCAGAACCGGCCCGCCAAGGCGTCCAATCCGGCCCACTTTCCTTCCTGTCTTCTTTTCCTTCCTACTCTCCTGTCATCTGTCCTTCTTTCCTTCTTTGTTTCCTTCCTTCCCTCTGTCCTTCCTTCCTTCCATCTTTCCATCATCTTCTTTTCCTTTCTTCCTTTCCTTCCTTCCTACTCTCCTGTCATCTGTCCTTCCTTCCTTCCTCGTCTTCTTTCCTTCTTTGTTTCCTTCCCTCCGTCCTTCCTTCCATCTTTCCTTCATCTTCTTTTCCTTTCTTCCTTTCCTTCCTTCCTGTCTTCTTTTCCTTCCTACTCTCCTGTCATCTGTCCTTCATTCCTTACTCCCTTCTTTCCTTCCCTCCGTCCTTCCTTCCTTCCTTCCTTCCTTCCTTCCTTCCTTCCATTTTTCCTTAATTTTCTTTTCCTTTCCTTCCTTCCTTCCTTCCTTCCTTCCTTGTCTTCTTTCCTTCTTTGTATCTTTCCCTCCGTCCTTCCTTCCATCTTTCCTTCATCTTCCTTTCCTTCCTTCCTTCCTTCTCTGCTTCCTAATCCCTTTTCCTTCCTTCCTTCCTTCCTTCCTTCCTTCCTTCCTCCCTTCCTTCCTTCTTTCCTCCCTTCCTTCCCTCTGTCCTTCATTCCTTCCATCTTTCCATCATCTTCTTTTCCTTCCTTCCTTCCTCCCTCCCTCCCTCCCTCCCTCCCTCCCTCCCTCCCTCCCTCCCTTCCTTCCCTCTGTCCTTCCTTCCATCTTTCCATCATCTTCCTTTCCTTCCTTCCTTCCTTCTTTGCTTCCTAATCCCTTTTCCTTCCTTCCTTCTTTGCTTCCTTGTCTTCTTTTCCTTTCTTCCCTTCCTATCATTTTTCCCTTCTTTCCATCCTTGTTTCCTTCCTCCCTTCCATCTTTTTAATGATCCGGCCCACATGAGATCAAATTTGGCTGTATGAGTTTGACACCTCTGATATAGACCATAATGACAATATAGTAAAAATCAACTGTAATAATATAAAATAAAAGTCAACCAAATGAAAAAAAATATTAATAATAAATAAAATGCTTTACAGAGAAACATTTAAAATACAATAAAAGCCATTTATATGATTTTCTATTGCACATAAATGAAGTAGGTTTTTTTTTTATATTGGTGCTAAAGATCTGTGTCCTACATTTCCCATAATGCACCTTGAGTGATGTGACTCCTGTCTGTTGTTTTAAGACACATTTATGTTAATTGTGAGCTTTATTGTATCTGCATGTTAAGGGAAGGAAGGAATGGGGGATGGAAGAAGGAAGGAAGGGAGGAAAGAAGGAAGGAGGGAAGGAAGGAAGGAAGAAAGGGGGATGGAGGAAGGAAGTGAGGAAAAAGAGAGGAAGGAAAGAAGGAAAGGAAGAAAGAGGGAGGGATGGAGGAAGGACTGACGGAAGGAAAGAAGGAAAGGAAGGAAGGGAGGAAAGAAGAAGGAGGGAAGGAAGGAACGGGGGGGGTGGAGGAAGGAAGGAAGGAAGGAATGGGGAATGGAAGAAGGAAGGAAGGGAGGAAAGAAGGAAGGAGGGAAGGAAGGAAGGGGGAGGGAGGGAGGGAGGGAGGAAGGAAGGAAGGAAGGAAGAAAGGGGGATGGAGGAAGGAAGGAAGGAAGGGAGGAAAGAAGGAAGGAAAGCAGGGAGTAAGGAAGGAGGGAAGGAAGGAAGGGGGAGGGAGGGAGGAAGTGAGGAAAGAGAGAGGAAGGAAAGAAGGAAGGGAAGAAAGAGAGAGGGAGGGATGGAGGAAGGACCGACGGAAGGAAGGGAGGATATTTATATATTGGTGCTAAAGATCTGTGTCCTACATTTCCCATAATGCAACTTGAGTGATGTGACTCCTGTCTGTTGTTTTAAGGCACATTAATGTTAATTGTGAGCTTTATTGTATCTGCATGTTAAGGGAAGGAAGGAATGGGGGATGGAAGAAGGAAGGAAGGGAGGAAAGAAGGAAGGAAGGAAGGAAGGAAGGGGGATGGAGGAAGGAAGTGAGGAAAAAGAGAGGAAGGAAAGAAGGAAAGGAAGAAAGAGGGAGGGATGGAGGAAGGACTGACGGAAGGAAAGAAGGAAAGGAAGGAAGGGAGGAAAGAAGAAGGAGGGAAGGAAGGAACGGGGGGGGGTGGAGGGAGGAAGGAAGGAAGGAAGGAAGGAAGGAATGGGGGATGGAAGAAGGAAGGAAGGGAGGAAAGAAGGAAGGAATGGG